>NC_133618.1:460290274-460590274 GCF_048593235.1 Sminthopsis crassicaudata | reverse complement strand
GCCTTATTTTCCTATTTTGCTACAGAGTATATTGTTTCTCTTGACTCAGTCATCAATCATCTTCTATACAACCTTTAGTCACAGGGACCAATTAGAATTTGCTTTTTTATTGCAATAAATTATCTGTTTTTTCAAGAAGGATCTAGAGTGAATGTTCAGCTCTGTGGGAGGTTCTGCTTTGGGTTGGTTATTCACATTTCATTATTTCAGCCAAAATATTAAATTGTTTCAATTGATTAGGAAGACCCAAATCAATAATATTCTATGATCATATCACACATTAATTTTAAATAAATTCAAATGCAGAAGTACAAAGTCTTGAGATTGAACTAGAAGAAGTTTAGGGCAAGCTTCAAATAAGATGTAGCATTCGAATTAAACCATGGAGAAATTATTTTTGTTTGTGGTTAATATTCTAGTTTGCAGTTGCAGAGGACAATGAGAATCAGTAGATAAGGATTGTGGTTGCTATTGAGGAGTACATGATATATATTAGAGGAACTGTGAAAAGGAAAAGTGGGAGATTTGATAAAAATGTTAAGTTGGGGTCAGATTCAATTCAATTTAACTTAATTTAATAAAAGCTTATGGGATATCTATTATGATCAAGTCATTCTACTAGTTGCTGAGGATATAATAGCAGTTATTTTCCTCAAAGTGTTTACTTTTAATAGGACATGTAAAGGCAAAGTGGGAAATGCAGCATTATAGGTGACTGCAATAAAATGTAGGGGATGTTAGCGACACTAAATACTGTGATTAGACTTCAATGCCAGACTAATTAAATAAAATATAAAATATTTATTCCCTATTACATGCTAAGAATCTGGACTTACATTTTTATCCAACTGATCCCTGGATTTCTTTGTGGGGACCTATCTTCATCAAAAATAAGTGCAGTTGTTAAACAACAGTGAGTTCATTACTATTAGTTTCCAGGTGGCCTCTAGAGCCTAGGGCAGCTGAGCTAGGTAAGTGACTTCAGACTGAGCAAAGAAAGGTCTGTTTTTAGAATACAATGAAATCTGATGTGCAGGAAAAATAATTCTACCTACCACCTGGGATTCTACATTGGTATTCCTCTCAGAATCTAGAGAGCTTTGAGTTCTGTTATAGGGTCTTGTTCCTTTCACAAATAATATTTTCAACATCATAGCCTTTGGCTAACATTGACGGATCCAGATATCTCATTTTCAGGTTGGAAACGCATCCTCTCCCAAGCAGAGCTAAATGTGGTGATTGTTTCAAGGGAAGTCACAAAACAAACCCAAATCTGTGGAGCTTAGCAAATAAGTTTGCTGTGGAATATTGGGGATGTCTGCAGGCATAATGGCCCCAGAGTCCCAAAAGGGTAGAAATTACTTCGAATCATAGATCATTAAAGAGAGAATAGAACTTAGAAGCAAGATGTTAGGAAGTAGAATTTATAATATGAGAGCTAGAACATACTTTATAACATAACATAACACACATAAACTGTTAGTTTGAATGTTAGTTTGTTAGTTTAATGTTAGTTTGAAAGAACTATAGAAATTGAATATAATACTCTCATTTCAGTATCAAAGACATTGAGATATTAAGTGGGGAAATGATCAGCCAGAAGCACACAGTAGAGTGCCAGCCAGAAGTTACTTCTGATTTCCAGGCCTGTTCTTTCCCCACTATTGCACTCGATCTATGTGTGATTAAATGAACTGATTTTTGTTAATCCAAAGTGGTTTCATATGTCAGTCAGTCAATAAGCATTTATTAAATACCTACTTTGTACTAGCCACTGTGCTGAGCACTAGGGACATGAAGATAGATAAAAAAAAAATCTGGTTTCAAAAAATGTTCATATGCTAATGTTATGGAACTAAATTATTAATTGTGCTTATTCAGGGAATGAGTAAAATGAGAGACTGATGCAAATAAATGCTTAAACCTTAGTATATCTTAAAAAGGATCAATGGATTGTAACATAGTAAAGCATTCACCCAGTTTTCACTTTCAGTTCACCCAATCTCTGGACATACTATGTCTGTGAGGGAGAGGGTTGGGAAGGGAAGAAACATTTATTGCTCATGATGGTTAGGTTCTAAGCTCTAAATTCTTTACAATTATCTCATTGATCATTACAACTCTGCAAAGGAGGTACAATTATTATTTCACAGTTGAAGAAACCAAGAGTAAACTAAGAGATTAAATGCCTTGACTAGGGTCACATGGCTAGTAACTGTCTAAGGTTAAATTTAATTTCTTGACTCCAAGCCCAGTGTTCTAACATGCTATGATGAAGATCAAGCAGGCTATTTAACTGATACTTCTATGAACCCAAATGTTCTGTCCCTGGATCAAAGTATTCAAAATTAGAAGGGATTCTGTTAGAGTAATTAATCCAACCTCCTATTTTCCAAAAAGAGGAAGTGAGATCCAGAGAGAATAAAGTGATTTGACAAAGATCACATAGTTAATAAGTGTCAAAAATTTGAACCCATGTCTTGTGCCTCCAGAAGAAAGCTTCCTGGTGACCTACAGTATCACCAACACCTGATATTCCATAAGGAAAGAATAAAGATTCCAAGAATCTGGGCACTTGCTTTAATCTCAAACACCCAAGAGTCATAAGGCACTGTAATTTAACATGCAGGGAAGACTTCTTCTTTATCATCTGAATGTTTCTGTCTGGATGGCTCCATTGGTTCCTTCTAACAAGTTTAAATACAAGACCTTTTAACTCTCAACTACCAAAAACCCAAATGAGTCTCTCTCTAATTAGTGTAATGAAGCTTTTGGCTCTAACTTGATGACAAGTAAATGAATTTGCCCTTTTCCTGACAAGGCCTTCTGGGAATGATCTGAAGTCTTCTGTAACAATACCTCAAAAGTACCAGGTCATTAAAACCTGTTGTCCAGCTATGAAATTAGTTATTGATTAATAATGCATTGGGAAACTACTTAATGATATTTGTGGGGAGGAGGGGAGGTGTAAGGCAAAAATCATCCTGTGGGTCCTATTTTACCACCAGCAATAAATCTAAAAAGAGATATGCTTCATAATAAAAGGGATATTTTCCCTATATCTCCTCCCACCTATATTTAGGGATAGAAACTTGTCCTGACCTTGATGACAGGTTTAAATTTACATACCATTTCTATGCCAATCTGTGTCAGAATTAGGTCTGATTTTCTTTGTCAGAAATAACTGCTAAGTTATAGAATCCTGGATTCAAAATCATATATGACCTTGAACTCTAAGTTGTGGAACTCTGACAAAGGACCACTTGTATGGGACTTTCTCCTTGTTGGAAGATATTAATTACTCAAAATCCTTATCCTGTGGTAGGAGAATGGAATTGGTAGAAGTATGAGAAAAGAAAGATCTGGGATTTTCTAGCTTCCAGATTTTATCAATTGTGTTTTTCCAAGTTTGGGAGTAGAATTCTATGTACCCCAGTTCCACTTAACTATTCACATTTAGATTAATGTTTTACCAAAAAAAAATACTTCAAAGGTAATAAGTGTAGAAACATATCTAGTCCTAGCTTAAAAGACCAATTCCCTGGTACTGTTCATTTGTGGAGAGAGATTACTCAATGTTCTGTGCCTGTATGGACAGTAGGGTGGGACAGTTAATAAGATTAAAAGAGGTAGGAGATTCAGGTTCTATCTTCCAGTTCCTACAGCTGGTGTTCCCCCAAGTTTAGAGGTTGGATCCCCTGCATCCCAGTTCCATTTAACCATTAGTACGAAGGAATATTTATTTCAAAGTATATTAATACAATATTCAAACTCACTCCTAGTATTGGAATTCAATCATCTATCCTTTATATACCACTTCAATCTCAAGACAGGGGAAGGGACTGAGGTTCACAGCTTAGTTCATTTCCTATAGATCATGCAGTTCCAGTTTCAAGACAAAACACTACTTGGGCTTGAATTCTAGGGACTTCTCTGGGATTTTCTGAAGCACTATCTGCTTATACTATGCTGTCTTCACTTTGGGCTTCAATGTTCCTATGGCTCAAACTCCCAGATTCAGTGGAACCTCTTTACTGACACCTGGGACAAACAACAGAGAACAGAGATCCTACCACCTTTTTTGGAACTTGGGTTAAAGACAGGAGAAGCAGTGGAAGGAAATCCTTCTTTTACCAGTTTGGACAACTTATGCTTTGTCTTTCCCCTGAAAAGAGAACAAAAAAAATAGTTAAGTGTCTCATTCTTGGAGTTTTGAAAGATGCAGCCTGTTCTAGTTATGCATCCAACCGAAGGAGGCTACTCCCAATCAGAAGAGATGTAAAGTATCTGCATTTTAGGTGATGTGGGCAGACCCATAGCAAACCCTTTTACACTAGCCTCAGTTTCCTTATTTGTAAAATGAGGATGATATATAGCACCTACCTTGCAGACATGTGAAGATAAAATCAGACGTTATTTATATAGCATTTAGCATAGTGCCTAGTACCTGGTATGCTTGGTTAAATGTTTTTAAGTTAATAAAAGAATATCTTCAAAATTCCAGAATCAGGCTGATTCATATTTGAGCCAGAGGTTTCTACATTTCATCATCTGAGCCCTTCTGTATTCCACCTACAGTAGTTCAATCTTGACTAAATTTGCAATTTTCAGCAATGGAATTGAAGAACTGTACTTTCTGATAATTCCTTACACATTATTAGCCTGACTTCTAAACATGTTTTCGAGGGTTACAACTTCATTAATAGTTTTAAAATGCATTACTGCATTTTTACCCTTGAGCAGTCAACCATAGTTAAATCTTTATAGAACAGGGTTGCTCATAACCAGAAAAGCCAATACTTTCCACTCCATAAGGTGGTTTTCTAGACATTTACTATGGTGTAATCTATCCACACAATGCATGTAGCTGTCTCTAATGCTGTCATCAACAATTCCCAGACTTTTTCATCTTAATGGTTCTAGTGAAGAGAATAGAAAAAGGAGGCAAATGACCAAGGTTCTGAATTAACTAGAGGTGTAAGTGGTGACAAATCAATTAATATCTTTGCCTCAGTTTTTCATTTAAAAATGGTGTTTTACTTGAGGACAATTTTAAGAGGGAATGCTTCAAAAGCTGGATTAGAGAGCCTATAAAGTATCTTCCAAATCAAAGGTTGTATGATTCCTTTAACTTTTATATTGCACTTCCTATTTTCCAAAGTCCTTTCTATCTCTGAAATATTATATAATGTTTATTACAACTCTAATATTATATGTTCCAAGACCTTCTTTATTTCTAAAATATTTGTAGTTATCCAGCCCCTTTCTTATTGGTGATTTCCAAATGATTTCAATATGCTATGATCATGGATATAGAGCAAGAAGGGATTTTTGAGGTGATAAAGTTCAACTCATTCCAAACACATTTTATTGATGATTGAATTTATAAAAGAAAAAGATTAAATAATTTTCCTAATATCATGCAGCTCATAAATTCCTGAGGCAGAAAATGGACACAATTTCAAGTCCAATGCCCTATTGATTGCACCATGCTGCCTTTCTCTATACCCAAGATGCAGTAACTTATACATTATCAATATATTAACCTGATAATATCAGTGATCAGGTATCTTCATTCAAGAGACCATATTGCATCATCCCAAAAACTTTTCTGTCCAGAGAAAAGTAACTATAGTTTCACTATCAGGTTCTTTCATAATATTGAATAAGGAAAGAGTCAGATATGAAAGTACACAAAGGACAGAGATAGAATTATGGAGAGGCTATTATGCATACTTCTAAGCTCTTTAAGAGGCAAGCTCTTACAGTTAGTGTTTTTTCCTAGTAAGTGTGGAGGATAGGGAATAGGTCTTAATAGGTGCTGCCAAATATCTTTGAGAAAAGTCTTATGATGAGGCCAATTTATGTTTTTATGAGGGTAGGTGATTACTTTTTTTTCTCTCTACATTACCCAGGAGCAAAATTAAAATTCATTTCATATGTTGGGGCTAAGATCCATCAAAAATGAGTCAGTTTTTAAATTAAGTTATATCAATTCTTTAATTATTGTGGCCTTAGAGATGTTGTCTTTAATAGGGTTTTTTATTATATCAAAATTATACTATGTATAATATAAGATTTTGTTCCCACACATAATCCCTTTAAAAAAGTCTCGGGTTACAAATCTATAGACTGACATATTAACCCTCAGAAAGATCAGTTCAGCACTTGTATTACAATATTTAAAATAATTAGCCCAGGGTAGAAAAGGTGTGAGAGAGTGGAGAAAATTGAGGTTTTAGAAGTGTGATTTTATTTTTATATATTTGCTTGTTTGGTTTTTCTCTGTCTTCTACTTTCTTTTTAAATAATAATAGTAATAGCTTTTTCTTTTTAAAAACAGATGCAAAGGTATTTTTCAACATTCACCTTTGCAAAACCTTGTATTATAAATTGTTCTCCCTCCCTGTTCACTTCTCCCTCCATTAAACAGCAACTATTCCAATATAGGTTAAATATGTGCAACTCTTCTAAACATTTATCATGTTTTTCAAAAAATATTATATCAAAAAGGATAAAAGTGAGAAAGAAAAAAAAACAAACAACAACAAAATATGAAAATACTATATTGTGATCTTCATTCTTTCCATCACAATTTTATTAGGATTTTTTTCAATCACCTCACTGTAGAAAAGTCAAATCTATGACATTGATTATATCATTTTATTTTTTAAAATACAATTTATTTATTTTTAATGTTTAAAAGAAAATTGAGTTCTAAATTCCCTCTCTTCTTCCAGACTACTTTACCCATTGAGAAGAAAAATAAAGTGATAGCAATTATACATGTGAAATCATGCAGAACATATTTTCTTATTAGCCATGTTGCCAAAAAAGCAAAGCAAGATAAATAGAATGAAAAATACTTTAATCTTCATTCATAATTTATAATTTCTCTTTTGATGTAGATACTGGTTTTCATCATGAGTCCTTTGGAACATTTTTAGATCATTTTATTAAGAAAAAGTAAGTCTTTCACAATGAATCATCATTAAAATGTTGTTACTGTGTACAATAACATGTACAGTACTGTGTACGGCTCACTTCACTTTACACAAGTTCATATAAATCTTCTAAGGTTTTTCTGAGATTGTCCTCTTCATCATTTATTATAGTACAATATCTATTGTATTATATGTGTTTTATCACAATCATAAACCACACTTGTTTAGGTTTTATAGGTATTCTCCTAATTTCTAATTCTTTGTTACCACAAAAAGGGCTGTTATAAATATTTCTGTACATATTATTTTCCTTTCTTTTTAATCTCTTTGTAGAACAAATCTAATAGTGATACTATAGGTCAAATAGTATGGACAGTTTTATATCCCTTTGGGCATAATTTATTTAAAACAAATACTAAATAGAAAAAAAATAGAAAAGAAACAGAAGAGATGGTTAGTTTTGTGGAATCTAAAACTATATTGAAATAGCTGAGTTATGATGCAATATCTATTACTTTCTCTTTTGATTGAATCTATTTTATGTTTAACTTTGAGATCAATGATTACTCTTCCTGTTTTTTCTACCTAATAAATTCTACTCTTGATCATCAGTGTTGTGTTTGTATGTATTTCTTGTTTTCTCTTCCTATTGACTCTTCTACTTCTACCTATTAGCTTGACTTGCTATTACTTATACCTCCTCTTACCCCAGGAGCTCTCTATTATCCTTTCCCACCCAACACTTTCCCTTCCTCTTTATTCCATTACCATTAATCTGCATATTCTTTTCTACCCCATCTTATCCACCTTATTTCTTTACACACTTTGAATGTTTTATATGTATATATGTATGTATTATTCCTTCTTTAACATAATCCTAATGTGAGTAGGATCTCAGAACTACCAGCTCTTCTTCCCCATTTAATTTTTTTGTCAGTTATTACATTAACAACTTATTCGTATACCATAATTACTGATTTTACATTTTTCTGCATGATTATATATTTTTTAAATAAGTCATGCTCAGCTCTGTCCCAATCTCTTTTGAACTATTCAATTATTAATGATAGTTGGTACATACAGCTAGGTGGTGCAGTGCATAGAGCACCAGCCCTGAAGTTAGGACAACCTGAGTTCAAATCTGGTCCCAGACACTTAACACTTCCTAGCTGTGTGATTGTGAGCAAGTCACTTAATCCCAATTGCCTCAGCAAAATATATATATATATATATATATATATATATATATATATATATATATATATATATATATATATATATATATATATATATATATATATATATATATATATATATTAATGATAGTCTTAGACATACAGGTTATATTTCCTCATATAACACATAAACATTTTGTCCTTATTGAGTCCCTTGAAATTAGCTTTTGATGTTTAGCTTATATTTCTCATTGTATTTTATATGTTTATATGTAATTTTTTTTTATTTTATTCAGGAAAGTTTTAAACAAAATCCTGAAAGGGAGGGTAATTCATTGAATAGTCATTTTTTTCATTCAAGATTATGATTAATTTTTCTGCGTATGATATTTTCAGCAACAATGCTAGTTCTTCTGATCTTTGATACACAGTATATCAAGACCTATATTATTTTTATTGTAGCCACTGATAAGTCTTCTGTGATTCTAATTATGGCTCCAGAATATTTGCATTTTTTAATTGCACTTACTATCATGATTACTATATTCAATATTGTACTAGAAATGTGAGCTTTGGCAGTAAGAGAAGAAAAAGAAATTAAAGGAATTAGAGTAAGTAATGAAGAAAATTAATTATCATTCTTTGCAGATGATATGAACCCTAGAGTATGAACTAAAACACTATAAGAAACAATCCATAACTTTAGCAAAGTTGCAGGATACAAAATAAATATACATCAATCAATAACATTTTTATATATTACCAACAAATTCCAGCAGCTAAAAACATTTCATTTAAGATAAGTGTCAATAATATAAAATAATTGGGAGTCTATCTGTCAAGGAAAAATAAGGAACTACATAAAAACAATTACAAAACACTTTCTACAGAAATAAAGTGAGATCTAAACTGTTGGAAAAATATTAAATGCTCTTGGGTAGATCAAGCTAATATAATACAAATGACAATACTACCTAAATTTATCTATTATTTAGTGCCATACCAATCAATCTCCCAAGAAATTATTTTACAGATCCACAAAAAAAATAATAAAAAAGTTCATCTGTAAGAACAAAAGGTAAAGAATTTCAAGGAAATTAATGAAAAAAAGGCAAATGAAGGTGGCCTAGCTGTGCCAGATCTAGAACCAAAATTTAAAGCAGAAGTCATCAAAACCATTTGGTACTGACTAAGGAATAGAGTAGCCAATCAGTGGAATAGGTTAGGCTCACAGGACTCAATAGTCCATGACTATAGTAATCTAGTGTTTAACACACCCAAATGCCCCAGCTTTTGGTATAAGAACTCACTATTTGACAAAAATTTCTCAGAAAAGTGGAAAATTCATATGGCAGAAACTAGACAGTGATCCACACCTAATACTGTATACCAAGATAAAGTTGGTATGGATTCATGATCTAGACATAAAAGAGTGATATTATAAACAAATTAGAATAACATAGGATAGTTTTCTTCTCAGATCTATGGAGGATGAAGGAATTTGTGACCAAAGAAGATCATTATTGATCATAAAATAGATAATTTTGATTATATTAAGTTAAAAAGGTTTTGTGAAAAAAAAAAAAAAAAAACTAATGTAGATAAGGTTAGAAGGGAAGCAATAAACTGGGAAAACAGCTTTATATTCAAAAGTTCTGATAAAGGCCTCATTTCTAAAATATATAAAGAATTGACACAGGATAAAATAGGGTACAACTATAGCAATCTAGTGTTTGACAAACCCAAAGATACCAACATTTGGGATAAAAATTCATTATTTGAAAAAAAACTGTTGGGAAAACTGGAAATCAGTTTGGCAGAAATTAGATATGAATCCACACTTAACACCATAGACCAAGATAAGATCAAAATGGGTCCATGATTTAGGCATAAAGAATGAGACCATAAATAGATTAGAGGAACAGAGGATAGTCTACCTCTCAGACCTGTGGAGGAGGAAGGAATTTATGACCAGAGGAGAACTAGACATCATTATTGATCACAAAATAGGAGATTTTGATTACATCAAACTAAAAAGTTTCTGTACAAACAATACTAATGCAAACAAGATTAGAAGGGAAATAACAAATTGGGAAAATATTTTTACAGTTAAAGGGTCTGATAAAGGTCTCATTTCCAAAATATATAGAGAACTGACCCTAATTTATAAGAAATCAAACCATTCTCCAATTGATAAATGGTCAAAGGATATGAACAGACAATTCTCAGATGATGAAATTTAAACTATACCCACTCATATGAAAGAGTGTCCTAAATCACTACTGATCAGAGAAATGCAAATTAAGACAACTCTGAGATACCACTACAACCTGTCAGATTGGCTAAGATGACAGGAACAAATAATGATGAATGTTGGAGGGGATGTGGGAAAACTGGGACACTGATACATTGTTGGTGGAGTTATGAAAGAATCCGGCCATTCTGGAGAGCAATTTGGAACTATACCCAAAAAGTTATCAAACTGTGCCCCTTTGATCCAGCAGTGCTACTATTGGGCTTATATCCTAAAGAAATACTGAGGAGGGGAAAGGGACCTGTATGTGCCAAAATGTTTGTGGCAACTCTTTTCATAGTGGCTAGAAACTGGAAGATGAATGGATGTCCATCAATTGGAGAATGGTTGGGTAAATTATGGTATATGAATGTTATGGAATATTATTGCTCTGTAAGAAATGACCAGCAGGAGGAATACAGAGAGGATTGGAGAGACTTACATCAACTGATGCTGAGTGAAATGAATAGAACCAGAAGATCGCTGTACACTTCAATGCTATATGAAGAGGTATTCTGATGGAAGTGTATATCTTCAACATAAAGAAGATCCAACTCACTTCCAGTTGATCAATGATGGACAGACATAACTACACCCAGAGAAAGAACACTGGGAAGTGAATGTAAATGGTTAGCACTACTGTCTATCTACCCAGGTTACTTATACCTTTGGAATCTAATACTTAATGTACAACAAGAAAATTGGATTTACACACATACATTGTATCTAGGTTATATTGTAACACATGTAAAATGTATGGGATTGCCTGTCATCGGGGGGAGGGAGTAGAGGGAGGGGGGATAACTTGGAAAAATGAATACAAGGGATAATATTATTTAAAAAATTACTCATGCATATATACTGTGGAAAAAAATTCTAAATAAAAAAAAAAAAAAGAAATGACCAGCAGGACAGGATTAATTCAGAAAGGTTTGGAGAGACTTACATGAACTGATGCTGAGTGAAATAAGCAGAACCAGAAGATCACTGTACACTTCAACAACAATACTGTATGAAGATATATTCTGATGGAAGTGGATATCTTCAACATAAAGAAGATCCAACTCACTGGAAGTGAGTTGATCAATGATGAACAGAAACAACTACACCCAAAGAAGGAACACTGGCAATTGAATGTAAACTGTTTGCACTACTGTCTATCTACCCAGGTTACTTATACCTTTGGAATCCAATACTTAATGTGCAACAAAAAATGGTATTTACACACATATATTGTATCTAGGTTATACTGTAACACATGTAAAATGTATGGGATTGCCTGTTGTCTAAGGGAGGGAGTAGAGGGAGGGAGGGGAAAATTTGGAAAAATGAATACAAGGGATAATGTTATAAAAATTACCTATGCATATATACTGTCACAAATTTTTATAATTATAAAATTAATTAAAAAAAGAATTGACTCAATTTCATAAGAATTCAAGCCATTCTCCAATTGAATAATGGTCAAAGGATAAGAAAAAAACAATTTTCAGATGAAAAAATTGAAACCATTTCTAGTCACATGAAAAAAAACTCTAAATCACTATTGATCAGAGAAATGCAAATTAAAACAATTCTGAGCTACCTCTATGCACCTCTCAGAATGTTGGAAAAGAGAATGATGAATGTTGGAGGGCATGTGGGACGACTTGGATACTACTGCATTGTTGGTGGAATTGTGAATGGATCAACCATTTTAGAGAGCAATTTGGAATTTTGCCCAAAGAAATATCAAACTGTGTATACCCTTTGACCCAGAAGTGTATCAACTGGTCTTATATTTAAAAGAGATCTTAATAGAGGGAAAGGGACCCACATATGCAAAAATTTTGGGGGCAGCCTTTTTTTTGGTAGTGGCAAGAAACTGGAAACTTTTCTTTATGTGTTCTCCAAATCTGTTGATTTCTTTCTTTCTTTCTTTCTTTCTTTCTTTCTTTCTTTCTTTCTTTCTTTCTTTCTTTCTTTCTTTCTTTCTTTCTTTCTTTCTTTCTTTCTTTCTTTCTTTCTTTCTTTCTTTCTTTCTTTCTTTCTTTCTTTCTTTCTTTCTTTCTTCCTTCCTTCCTTCCTTCCTTTCTCCCTCCCTCCCTCCCTTTCTCTCTCCCTCCCTCCCTTTCTCTCTCCCTCCCTCCCTCCCCCCCCCCCCCCCCTCTCTCTCTCTCTCTCTCTCTCTCTCTCTCTCTCTCTCTCTCTCTCTCTCTCTCTCTCTCTCTCTCTCTCTTTCTTTCTTTTTTAGTTTTTATTTACCAGATATATGCATGGGTAATTTTACAACATTGACAATTGTCAAACTTTTTGTTTTAATTTTTCTCCTTCTTCCCCCCCATGTCAGTTAACCAATACATGTTAAATATGTTAAATTATAAATTAAACATAATATATGTATACATGTCCAAACAATTGTTTTGCTATACAAAAAGAATCGGACTTTGAAATAGTGTACAATTAGCCTGTGAAGGAAATAAAAAATGCAGGTGGACAAAAATAGAGGGATTGGGAATTCTATGTAGTGGTTCATAGTCATCTCTCAGAGTTCTTTTGCTGGGTGTAGCTTGTTCAGTTCATTACTGCTATTGGAAGTGATTTGGTTTATCTCATTGTTGAAAATGGCCACATCCATCAAAATTGATCATCATATAGCATTGTTGTTGAAGTATACAACAATCTCCTGGTCCTGCTCATTTCACTCAGCATCAGTTCATGTAAGTCTTCCTAGGCCTTTCTGAAATCATCCTGTTGGCCATTTCTTACAGAACAATAATATTCCATAATATTCATATACTACAATTTATTGAGCCATTCTCCAATTGATGGGTATCCACTCAGTTTCCAGGTCTGGCCACTACAAAGCAGGCTGCCACAAGCATTCTTGCACATAGAGGTCCCTTTCCCTTCTTTAAGATTTTTTTGGGATATAAGCCCAGTAGTAACACTGCTGTGTCAAAGGGTATGCACAGTTTGACAAATCTGTTGTTCTTATGAGATATCTCACATTCTTTGTGTGTGTGTGTGTGTGTGTGTGTGTGTGTGTATGATTTATTATCTTTGTTGTTTGTTTGCAATTTATTTTCTTTTTAATTTTTCCTGTTTGATTTGAATTTTCTTGCAGCAAGATGATTGTATAAATATGTATGCATATATTGGATTTAACATATATTGGACCTCTTTCCATCTAAGGGATGCCGTGGTAGAAGTGGAGAATTGGAACACAAGGTTTTGCAAGGATAAAAGTTGAAAAACTATCCATGCTTATATTTTGAAAATAAAATCTTTAATAATAAAATAAAATCATACACAAAAAGCTTGTGAGACATTTCATAAGAAAATCACAAATTTTGGTATATTGTTTCATCATTGTCATTTTCTTGGAAGAAATTTGAGTCTATGATTTGCTGTTTCACCCACTCATTCTTTAGGATTAGATTATTTAGTTTCCAATTAGTTTTTGATCTATTTTCCCCTGGTGTTTTATTGAATGTAATTTTTATTGAATTGTGATCTGAAAAAATGCATTTACTACTTCTGCCTTTCTGCATTTGATTTTGAGTTCTTTATGCCATAAATTATATTCTATTTTTTGTAATAAGTTCCATGAATTTGTACTCCTTTCTGTCGCCATTCAATTTTTTTCCAAAGGTCTATCATACCTAATTTTTCTAAAATTCTGTTTACCTTCTTAATTTCTTTCTTATTTGTTTTGTAGTTTTATTTATCTAGTTCTGAGAGAGAAAGTATAATTTTGCTGTCTATGTCTTCTCTCATCTTCTCCTTTAGGAATTTAGATGCAACTTGGTGCAAATATGTTTAGTATTGATATTACTTCATTATCTATGGTACCTTTAAGCAAGATATAGTTTCTTTCTTTATCTCTTTTAATTAGATCAGTTTTTGCTATTGCTTGAAATATGATCAGGATTCTGCTCCAACCTTTTATCTTTACTCAACATATTGCAGGATTCTGGCTTCTAATCCAGTATGCTATCCACTTCTTTTTTATGGGAGAGTTTTCCCCACTTTCATTCACATTTAAAATGATAATTCTCTAATAATTTCCCATTATTTTGTTTACCCCAAATTATGATTTTCTCTTTCTTTTCCCCCTTTCCCTCCCCATATTATTTTTCTTTTGAACACCATTCCCTTCAAGGGTTCCTTCATTTTATAGCTTCTCCCTCTTTCCTTTCCCTTTTTCCCTCCCACTTTCCTATAAAGTGAGACAAGTTTCTTTGTGAAAACAGATATGTCTATCCTCTCTTTGAACCAAATCTGATGAGAGTAAGATTCCCACAATGTTCATCCCCCTCCCTTCTTTCCCTCAATTATAATAGGTCTTCTTTGCCTCTTTATGAGTTGTAATTATTCTTGTTTTACCTCCATTTCCCTCTTTTTTCAGTACAATCACCTCTAGTTTCTTTTTTATATTATCACAGTAATGTTAAATTATGTCTACACTCTCTATGTATATCTATAACAGAGACATAGTTCTCAAGACTTCTTTCCTTTTTATGCTTCTCTTGAGTTCTATAATTGGAGTTCAAATTTTTGTTCAGCTCTGGTCTTTTCATCAGAAATAAACGAAATTCACCTATATCATTGAATATCCATCTTCTTCCCTGAATAATTATGCTCAATTTAATTGGATATTTTATTCTGCAATCCAAGTTCTTTTGCTTCTGGAACATCAGATTCCAGGGCTTTTGATCCTTTAAGGTAGAAACTTCTAGGTCTTGGGTAATCCTTATTGTGCCTCCTTGGTATTTGAATTGTTGTTTTCTGGCTGCTTGCAATATTTTTCCTAGGTCCAATAGTTTCTGTAATTTAGATACAATATTCCTTGGAGTTTTCATTTTGGGCTCTTTTTCAAGAGGTGATCAGTGAATTTTTTTCAATGACTATTTTACCTACTGATTATAGGACATCAGGGCAGCTTTCCTTGATGATTTCCTGAAATATAATGTCTAGACTCTTTTTTTTTCATCATGATTTTCAGGAAATCCAATAATCCTTAGATTGTTTCTATTAGGTCTATTTTTCAGGTCAGTTTTTTTTCCAATAAGGTATTTTACATTTTCTTCTTCTTCTTCTTTTTTTCATTTGTTTGGTTTTGTTTGATTATTGATGCCTCATTGAATCATTCATTTTCATTTGTTCAATTCTAATTTTTAGTGAATTTCTTACTTTTTTCAGTCCTTTTGTATTTGGCCCATTGAATTTTTAAATGAGTTGTTTTATTCATTGATCTTTTTTCCATTTCACAAATTCTGTTTTTTAAAGAGTTGTTTTCTTTTCCTTTTTTGTCAGATCTCTTTTGTAAGAAGTTATACGCTTTTTCCTTTTTACTAAATCTATTTTTAAGGAGTTTTCTTCAGATAATTTCTGTGTTTTCTTTTCCAAACCCTGTTGCAAAGTTCTCATTCCCATTCCTCATTTTTCTTCTAGCTCTCTTTTGAGATCCTTTTTGAATTCTTCCAAGAGAGATTTGTGGTATGTTGATGAATTTATATCACTCTTTGGTGCTTCATCTGGAGACAATCTGCTTTTAGTGTCCTCAGGGTTTGAAATCTATTCTTTTCTTTCTCCATAAAAACTCTCTGTTGTCAGAATTCTTTTTCCTTTTTACTCATTTTTTAAAATGTTGAGGTCTGTTTTTAGTGCAAAGAGGAGATTGTCTAAGTTTTCTCTACAGATAGCAGTGGCTAAGCTGGGTCTCTGCTAACTAGCTTCTGGTGTTGTGTGGGTATAGTCAGGACCTAAGAAATTCTGGCATTTAGGAGCTCACTATTTGCCTTTTGCGTTTGTGTGGGATGTCTTTTAACTAGTCTACTGATCTACTGGCTTGCATCAGGACAGAGTAGCCAACACTGCTATAGATTATCCAGCAGGCAGACCTCACACTACTCTGTGTCCCTGCACTTATCTGTGCTCTAGTGGCTGCCTGCATTCAGTCTTCCTCCCTCCATGCCAGATTTAAACAGACTTATTCTTGAGAATTTCAAAATGATTTTCAATTGGAAATTTGTTACACTCCAAATATTCATGGGTACTGTGACTCTGAAACCAGTTCATAGGCTGGATTTGCTTTTTGTTTAAGAGTCATTGGGAGAGCTCAAAAAATAAATAAATAAATAAATGTGTCTCCTCTCCACCATCTTGGCTCCACCCCTGGTCTCATATTCTTTTATTTGTTTGTTTATTTATTTATTTATTTTATTTATTTCTGTAGAGTGCCTGAACTCTGGAGAAGTATACTTGAAACAAGGATACTTACAACAAGGTGTTAACTCTGTGAAATTGGTGAGATAATGGTTCTTTAGTATACATATACTTAGTACTTTGCATGGTGATGTAATGGTTCTCTAGTTCACTCATACATAATGTGCTATAATGATGTAATCATATCTTGGTATTTAAGGACTGAGAAGGACTGAAATGGGACATTCTATTTTTGACTATCCTCCTGGTGGCTTTCCTGCCACTCCTTCACTAAGATCAAGACAGGGTAAGACTGTGACAGACACAGACTGTCAAGGATACAGACTGTGAAGCAGACAATAAAGACTTTAGACTATTCCTGACTATGTTCATTGTGACTATCCTGCTTAGAACAAGGCCTTCATGGAAATCTATAACAAAAACATGATTAGAACCTGGACAGAACTTGTTGTAGCCTTCTGAGTATAGTGAATTCTGTAGAATACAAGCCCCCAAAACAGGCAAATATATCAGTTAATATATCAGTCACATTTGATTATCTAGAAGGTTTAGGTCTTTATGCAGACACTTTAGCACAGAATGGAGGTGAAGCAAGTCTTTCATAACTGAGCATAGCACAATCTTGTTGTTACTATGTACAATGTATTCTTAATTCTACTTACTTCACTCAGCATCAGTTAGTGTAAATCTTTCCAGATCTTTCTAAAATTAATTTGTTCATCATTTTTGTTAATAATAACAATATCATTTCATTACTTTCTTATACCGGATTTATTCAGCTATTCCTTAATTGATGGCATCTACTCACTTTCCAATTTTTTGCCACCATAGAAGGGTTCCGCAACATTTTTGCACATGTAGATAATTTCTCTCTTTTATGATTTCCTTGAGATACAGACTCAGTAATGGCACTGTTGGGTCAAGAATTATGCAGTTTTATAGGCCTTTGGACATAGTTCCAAATTGCTCTCCACAGTGGCTGGATCATTTCACAACTTCACTAAAAATGCCATTCACCAACATTAATGTAACAGTTTCCCCACATCTCCTTCAATATTTATCAATATTTTTCCTGCCATCTTAGTCAATCTCAGAAGTGTGAGGTGGTAACCTTGAAGTTGTTTTAATTTTCATTTCTCTAATCAATAGTGATTTAAAAC
Organism: Sminthopsis crassicaudata; assembly: GCF_048593235.1. Taxonomy (NCBI): domain Eukaryota; kingdom Metazoa; phylum Chordata; class Mammalia; order Dasyuromorphia; family Dasyuridae; genus Sminthopsis; species Sminthopsis crassicaudata. The sequence continues at coordinate 460,572,492 of NC_133618.1, read as the reverse complement.
ATTTTCCCATGTGATTATAGAAAATTTCATCATCTGAAAATTATCTCTTAATATCCTTTGATCATTTATCAATTGGGGAATGACTTGTACTCTTACAAATTTGACATAATTTTTATATATTTTAAAACTGAGACCTTTATCAGAAATATTGGCTATAAAGTTTTTTCACAGTTTGATGATTCCATTTTAAGATTATTTGTGTTGGTTTTGTTTGTTTAAAAATTTTTTTAATTCAATGTATTCAAACTTGTTTATTTTGAATTTCGTAATGTTCTCTAGTTCTTCTTTGGTCATAAATTCCTTTGTTCTCCAGAGATCTGATACACAAACTATTCTTTGCTCTCCTAATTTTCTTATGGTATCACTCAAATCATACAACTATTTTGACTTTATTTTTGTATGAGGTGTGAGATGCAGGTTTATGCTGAATTTCTGACATATTATTTTCCACTTTTCCCAGCAATTTTTGTGAAGTAGTGGATTCTTATCCCAGGAAGCTGGAGTTTGGGGTTTATCAAATATTAGATTACTATAGTCATTGATTATTGTGTCATCTGTACCTAATCTTTCCCAATGATCCACCACTCTATTTCTTATCTGATACCAAATGGTTTTGATGACTGTTGCTTTATAATAAAGTTTTGGAACTGATACTGTTAGGCCACCTCATCCTTTGAATTTTAAAAAATTAATTCCCTTGATATTCTTGAATTTTTGTTCTTCCAGAAGAATTTGGTTATTATTATATATATATTTTTTTAGTTCTATAAAATAAATTTGGGCAGTTTGATTAGAATCTCACTGATCTATTTAGGTAGAATCATTTTTATTTATATTATATTAGTTTAGTCTACCAATGAGTATTGATATTTTCTCAATTGTTTAGAACAGACTTTATTTCTGTGAGAAGTATTTTGTAATTGTGTCCAATAATTCCTGGGTTGTTCTTGGCAGATAGATATCCAAATATTTTATTTTGTTTATAATTACTTGAGATGGAATTTCTCTTTCTATCTTGGTGCTGGGCTTTGTTAGTAATATATAGGAATGCTGATGATTTGCATGGGTTTATTTTATATCCTGCAAGATTGTTAAAGCTGTTAACTGTTTCAAGTGGCTTTTTTGATAAGTCTCTAGGATTTCTTAAATATATCATTGTATTATCTGCAAAAAGGGATATTTTATCTCCATATTGCCTTTTCTAACTCTTTTAATTTCTTTTTCTTTTCTTATTGCTAAAGCCAAGATTTCTAGTACAACATTGAATAATATAGGTGATAATGGGCATCTCTGTTTCACCTCTGATGTTATCAGGAATTTAGCCAGCTTCTCTATATTTCAAATAATTATTGCTGATGGTTTTAGATAGATGCTGCTTATCATTTTAAGGAAAATTCCATTTTTTTCTTATGCTCCCTAGAGTTTTTAATAGGAATGAGTGCTATATTTTATCAAAAGCTTTTTTCTGCATCTATTGAGATTATTATATTATTTCTGTAGTTTGATTATTGATATGGTTAATTATGCCAATAGTTCTACTGATATTTATCTACCCCAACATTCCTTGTATAAATCCCACTTGGCCATAATGTATTGTCTTGCTGATAAGTTATTGTAACCTCCTTAATAAATTTTTGCATCAATATTCATTAGGGAGATTGTTTCGTAATTTTCTTTCTCTTTTTGGCTCTTCCTGCTTTAGATATCAGTACAATATTTGTGTCAAAAAGAATTTGCCAGGAATCCTTCTTTACCCTATTTTTTCAAATAGTTTATAAAATATTAGAATTAATTCTTTAAATATCTTTACTTAGGAAATTCATTGATGACTTGTTCAAATTCTTTTTTTCTAAAATTAAACTATTTAAGTAATTTATTTCTTCTTCTGGTAATCTTTGAAATCTATATTTTTATAAATATTCATCTATTCAATTAGAGGCTCAGATTTTTTGGCATACAATTGGGCAAAATAACTAATTATTGTTTTAATTTATTTTTTCATTGTTGGTAAATTCACTATTTTCACTTTTCAGAATTTCTACTTTGATATTTAATGGAGGGTTTTTAATTTATTCTATTCCTAGTTTTTTTAGTTGCATGCCGAATTTGTTGGTTTCCTCTTTCTCTATTTTATTGATATAATTCATTAGAGATATAAAATTTCATATAAGAATTGTTTTGGATGCATCCCACAGGTTTTGATAACATTTTGGTTTATTGTCTCATTATTGTCATTCTCTTGGATGAAATTATGGATTGTTTCTGTGATTTCTTGTTTGACTTACTCATTCCTTAGAAGTAGATTATTCAATTTCCAATTGATTTTTAGTCCATTTTTTGCTGGCCATTTATTTAATATAATTTTATTGCATTATTGTTTTAAAAGGAAGCATTTAATATTTCTGCCTTTCTGCATTTGATTGGGAGGTTTTTGTGCCCCAATATATGTTCCATTTTCATGTAAATGGCATGTACTGTTGAGAAACAGGTGTTTTCCTTTCTGTCCCTATTCAGTTTTCTCCACAAGCCTATTATATCTAAGTTTTCTAGGATTCTATTAATGTCCTTAGTTTCTTTCTTGTTAATTTTGTGGTTAGATTTATCTAATTTTGAGAGGAAGAAATTGTTGTCCCCCAATAGTACAACTTTTATGTTCTGTAACTGGTTTAACTTTTCTAAGAATTTGGATACTCTAAGTCTCGTTCCATATACATTCAGTATCAATACTCCTTCACTGACCCTGGCACCTTTTAACAAGATGTAATTTCCTTCCTTATCTTTTAAAATTAGATCTATTTTTACTTTTATTTATTTGCTTCAGATAAAGCACAACAAATTCTATTCCATTATTTTGCCCTTACTTTGTATGTATCTCTGTGTTTCAAATGTGTTTCTTGAAAACAAGATATTGTAGAATTCTGTTTTTTAAATCCACTCTGCTATTTGCTTCTATTTTATGGGGGAGGTCATTCCATTCACATTTAGTTATGATTATGATTACCATTTCCCTCCATATTATTCCCCAGCTCCTTATATACTTTTGTTCTCTCTTTCCACCCTGTCCCTCCTCAGTAGTGTTTTGTTTCTAACCCACTTTGTCCTCTGTTTGCACTCCTTTTTACCGCCCCTCCTCCCTTCTCATACCCTTTTCTCCTAGTTTCTTTGCCCTCCCTTCTATCCAGTCCCTCCCTTTTCTTTCCCCTTTCTCTTCCTACTTTTTATAGGGTAAAGTAAATTTCTACACCTGTCTGATTGATTGTTATTTCTTCTTTTGAGTCAATAGTGATGAGATTAAGCTTTAGACAATGTTCATCCCCATCCCTTCTTTATCTCTAATGTAATAGTTCTTTTGTGACTCTTCATGTGATCTAACTTGTTCCAGTTTACCTTCCCTTTCCTCTTCTCCCAGAACAATCCTTTTTTACCCCTTAAAGTCATTTTCTTTGTTATCATCTCATCAAAGTCTCTTCATATCCACACTCTCCATCAATGAGTGTTCTTTATAACTGACCCAATAACAAATACAGTTCTCAAGAGTTACAGATATAATTTTCCTACGTTGAGATGTAAACAGTTTAACCTTTAAATAATATATATTTCCTACTGCTTATCTTTGTAAGCTTCTCTTGAATCCTATGTTTGAAAATTAAAAAAAAAATCAGTTTAATTTTAATGACCTAGAAAAAATAAGAACAAAATTCATATGAAAGAATAAAAGGTTGAGAATTACAAGGGAACTAATGAAAAAAAAGTCAGATGAAGGTGGTCTAAGTGTACCTGATCTAAAGCTATATTATATAGCAGCAGTCACCAAAACCATTTGGTATTGGCTAAGAAATAGACCAGGAGATCAGTGGAACAGATTAGATACAAAGGACAAAAAAGGGTACATCTATAGCAATCTAGTCTTTGACAAATCCAAAGATACCAACATTAGGGATAAAAATTCATTATTCAGAAAAAAAACTGTTGGGAAAACTGGAAATTAGTATGGCAGAAATTAGATATGGATCCACACTTAACACCATAGACCAAGATAAGATCAAAATGGGTCCACGATTTAGGCATAAAGAATGAGATAATAAATAGATTAGAGAAACAGAAAATAGTCTACTTCTCAGACCTGTGGAGGAGGAAGGAATTTATGACCAGAGGAGAACTAGAGATCATTATTGATCACAAAATAGAAGATTTTGATTACATCAAACTAAAAAGTTTCTGTACAAACAATATTAATGCAAACAAGATTAGAAGGGAAGTAACAAATTGGGAAAATATTTTTAAAGTTAAAGGTTCTGACAAAGGTCTCATTTCCAAAATATATAGAGAACTGACCCTAATTTATAAGAATTCAAACCATTCTCCAATTGATAAATGGTCAAAGGATATGAACAGACAATTCTCAGATGATGAAATTGAAACCATACCCACTCATATGAAAGTGTTCCAAATCACTTCTGATCAGAAAAATGCAAATTAAGACAACTCTGAGATACCACTACACACCTGTTAGATTGGCTAAGATGACAGGAACAAATAATGATGAATGTTGGAGGGGATGTGGGAAAACTGGGACACTAATACATTGTTCATGGAGTTGTGAAAGAATCCGGCCATTCTGGAGAGCAATTTGGAACTATGCCCAAAAAGTTATCAAACTGTGCATACCCTTTGATCCAGCATTGCTGGGCTTATATCCCAAAGAAATACTGAGGAGGGGAAAGGGACCTGTATGTGCCAAAATGTGTGTGGCAGCTCTTTTCATAGTGGCTAGAAACTGGAAGATGAATGGATGTCCATCAGTTGGAGAATGGTTGAATAAATTATGGTATATGAAGGTTATGGAATATTATTGCTCTGTAAGAAATGACCAGCAGGGGGAATACAGAGAGGCTTGGAGAGACATCAACTGATGCTGAGTGAAATGAATAGAACCAGAAGATCGCTGTACACTTCAATGCTGTATGAAGAGGTATTCTGATGAAAGTGGATATCTTCAACATAAAGAAGATCCAACTCACTTCCAGTTGATCAATGATGGACAGAAACAACTACACCCAGAGAAAGAACACTGGGAATTGAATGTAAACTGTTAGCACTTCTGTCTATCTACCCAGGTTACTTAAACCTTCGGAATCTAATACTTAATGTGCAACAAGAAAATGGTATTTACACACATATATTGTATCTAGGTTATACTGTAACATATGTAAAATGTATGGGATTGCCTGTAATCAAGGGGAGGGAGTAGAGGGAGGGAGGGGATAATTTGGAAAAATGAATACAAAGGATATTGTTTAAAAAAAATACTCATGCATATATACTGTCAAAAATTATAAATAAAATTAAAAAAAATTCAGTTTCATTCTTTTTTTTCAATAGAAATTATTGAAAGTTTCTTATTTCATTGAAGATCCATTTCCTTTCCTGAAAGATGATGCTGAGTTTTGCTGGGTAGTTAATTCGTAGTTATAAAGCTAAGTTCTTTACCTTTTGTAATATGGTATTCTATACTCTGATCTTTTATTGGAGAAAGTTCTAGATCATGAATAATTCATTCTTTTTTGATAATTGAATTGTTTTTCTGTCTAGCAGCAGATAGTATGCTTTCGATGAGATTATAGTGCTGGACTTTTGTCACAATGTTTGTTGGTATTTTCCTTATGAGATCTCTTTCCAGAAACAATTAAGCCCTCTGGTTCTAGTATTTTTGGTCAGTTTTCCTTGATGATCTCTTGAAGAATGCTATCAAGACTCTTTTTTTTAATCATGGTCTTCAGGTAGACCAATACTTTTAAAATTATGTCTCCTGCATTTATTTTCCAGGTTTACTGTTTCTCCAATGAAGATTTTATATTTTCTTCTTTTTTTCCATTCTTTTAAGTTTATTTGACAGATTCCTGATGTCTTGTAGAGTCATTAGCTTCCATTTTACCGGTTCTAGTTTTTAATGTGTAATTTTCTTTAGTTAGTTTTTGCATCTGTTTTTACATTTGGTTAATTCTACTATTCAAGCTATCGTTTTCTTCAATGGATTTTTTTGTGAATTTCACCAATTGTATTTTTTAAGGAATTGGTTTCTTAATTTTTTTCCTTTCTTTTGCATATATCTCTTGTTGACTATCTCTTGCATACATCTCATTTCTTTTCTCCTTTTTTCTTCTACCTCTCTTATTTGCTTTTAAAAAAAAAATTATTAGCACTTCCAAGAAGCCTCTTTGAGCATGAGACCAATTCATATCACTCTTTTGATATTTCCCTTTGGGCATTTTGTCCTTGTCTGAGTTGGCATTTTGGTCTTTCCTGTCACCATATTATTTTTCTATAGTTAAGATTCTTTTCAATTCTTGCTCATTTTCTTTCCTTCTTTCTTCTCTCTTTTTCTTCCCCCCCCCCCTTTTGCCTTTTATGATAAAGTTCTGATCCTGAGAGATAAGAAAGTACTTTCCTAAGTTTTCCGTGGGCTTCTGAGCTTTACCTATGAGCACAGGAGCCCTTTGAGTTTGGTGTCTTATTTCCTTAGCTGGAAATTTGCCTTATAAACTGAGACTAGATGTTCCCAGACTGGTCTGCTCCCTAACTAAGGCTAACTAAGCCTGGTCTCAGTTGATGGAACTGCTATGATTCAAATGATCTCACTGGCTTTCCCAGACACTGATTGAGCTGGACCAAACACCATTTTTTACTTCAATGAAACTGACCTTTCTTAATGTCCTTCTAATCTATCGTAAACTGGAAAATGGTTTCATTCTATCAGACTTTGTTCACAGGCTTAATTTCATGTGATTTTCAAGGGAAACTGGAAAAGTTCCAGCAGCTTCTTGGCTTCACGCTACCATCTTGGCAACATCCCTTAAACTCCTTGGTTTTTCTTATAAGATGTTTCACATTCTGTTTATTTTTTCATTCTTTATAGTGTGTTCTGTTATTTCTTGGTCTCTTATAGCTTAATTGTCTTCCGCTTATCCAATTATCATTTTTAAAACACATTTTTTTTTTTCTTTAAGACTCTGTATCTCCTTTTCTAATTAATTAGCTTTTTCCTTTTTCATAATTTTTTTTGTTTTACTTGGATTTTTAAAAAATTTTCCTCACTGTTTATCATTTGCTTCTTAAATTATTTTTGAGTTCTTCTATAAATTCTCTTTAGACATTAACATTACTCTTTGGGGTTAAGCATTTTTTTTTTACTTCAGTGTCTTACTCTGAATATAAACCTCATAGTGTTATCATACTATACCTATAATAAGTTTTATGGTTGGTTCTTTCTTCTTTGCCAATTCATTTTTTAAAATGAGAAATATTAGTATAAGCATCTCTAATTGTGGGGTGGGAGGATGGTACATCCAGCTTTACTTCAGCTTTCTGCTCTGACTTGGAACCCCAAACCAAGGGTTTTTCACTCCTGAAAATGCCCCAGCCAGCAGTGTCCCTGTCCCATTGCTTCTGCACTCTTGATATATTGACTCCTTCTTACCCGTGGCCATATTTCTGCAGCATAACAGAGCCTGGAATTTCTAATTAGCTGAGGTTCCCTCAGTCTTCCCAAATACAGACCTCTGACTTCTCATGCTGTTTGGAGCTACTCTGGAGGTGCAAACACTTTCACTGCAAACTCCCTCTCACTAAGGACTTTCTTCAGGTCTTTTCTGATTGTAACATGAGAATTCCTGCTCTACCCCAAGTCTCCTTGATTTTTTTTCTCCCAAATTTATTAAAAATAGAATAAGAAAAAAGAAAAACAGAAAAGTAACACAAAACAAAATAAAACAAAACAAAAGAGAACATTGTCATGTGCCTGGCAGAACATCAGGAAGGATTCAAAATATATAACAGCAAATACCAGTTCAAGAAAATTTATTAATAGAAGAAATCATATTCATATATGTGCATCTTTCCTTGTTTCCTTGTACATTGTTCTTTTGTTCTCTGCTGTGAACCTTTTTTACTTTATTTCCCCCCTTTTGTCCCCGTCACCCTTCAAGCATTCTATAATTAGGAAAGGATATATTTTATATACATATGTAGATATAAAAATATACATACATATACACACATATCCCCACACATAGACATATACATATATTTCCTATCCATGCTGACTCTTTCCTTTAATTCTGCTCCTGACTTGCCTTGCTATTACTTAACCTCTCTCTATCCAAGGATCCCTCCTTTATCTCCTATTTTCACATTTTCCATCTCCATCTTCCCATCCCTCCCTCCTTATTTATTTATAGATTTTGGAGGGCATTATACCTTTCTTAGTATGTATTCTTATTTAACCCATTCTCGATGTGAGTAGGTTTTCAAACCTACGAGTGCTTCTTCCCCCTCTAATACCTCTGCATCTCATTTATATGACATAATTTCCTTGAAATTGCTCTTTGATAGTGGCTCTTATACAATAAACTTTCTATTAAGTTCAGATTTGGTTGATAGATAAGTCCTGAAAATCTGCAAGTCCATTGAATGTCCTTTTTTTTCTCATTCAACATTATAGATAATTGAGCTGGATATGATATTTTTGGAGCAAGCCTAGTTCTTTTGATTGTTGTAGATATGATTCTAGGACCTGCACTCTTCTTGTGGCTGCTGATAAGTTCTGTACAATTCTAATTATAGCTCCAGTGTATGTAATTGTTTTTTTTCCCTTGTTTCTTGCAAAATATTCTCTTTGATCGGAGGGTTTTGAAATTTGACCATAATGTTTCTATGTGTTTTCCACAAAGTATCTTATTGAAGTGGTGATCAGTGGTTTTTTTCTATTTCTACTTTCCCCTCATGTTCTATCACTTCAAGGCAATTTTTTGGGGGATTATTTCTTGCATTATTGCATCAAAGTCCTTTTTTTGGTCACAATTTTCAGACAGTCCAATTATTCTTATATTTTCTTGTTAAGGACTATGCCTAAATGAAGGGGCAAGTAAATTCTCTGAAAGCCTCTGCAGCTGTGAATCATAACACTTGAAGGAGTTGCAAGGCAGCCTTTGCTGGTTCAGATGTTATTTGTGGCTTGGAAATGAAATAAATTGGAGGCAAGAGGGAAGAGGAGAGAGGTCAGACAATGCAACTGCCTCTCAGTCTCCTTGTATCCTTATCATCCTCTCACATGAAGAGATCCATTCTACAGGTCTGAGTTAGACCTCCAGCAGCCACTGACAGATGGCTCTTGTATCTCAACATTTTCTCTTCTTGTTGTGTTCTCCAGATCTGTCATTTTTCTTATAAGATGTTTCACATTCTGTTCTGTTTTTTTCATTCTTTATAGTCTGTTTTATTTATTAGTCTCTCACAGCTTCATTGGCTACTCCTTGCCCAATTCTAATTTTCAGAGTTATTTTCATTTTTGAGACTCTGTATCTGTTTTTCTAGTTAGTTTTTTTTTCATTATCTTCTTGTTTTTCTTGGATGATTTTTATTTATTTTATTTAGTTTTTAATGTCTCTCATTTGATTTCCAAATTCTATTTTGAGTTATTCTATAAAATCTCTCTGGGCAGGGAGCCATTCCACATTGCTCTTTGGGGGGGAGCTTTTTTAACTCCAGTGTTCTCCTCTGAAGATGAACCCTTGTCTTCCTTCCCTGTTCCCATAGTATGTTTCTGTTGTGTAGTTCTTTCTTCTTTGCCCCCTCATTTATTTAATGAGAGGTTTTAGTGTAAATACATTTAATCCCACGGAGTGGGGAAACTGTCTCTGCGTTCTCTTCAGCTTTCCTCTCTGGCCAGTAACTCCAATCAAGAGCTCCACCCTCTTGTGAGTGCCTGCACTCAGCAGCATCTATGCCCCACTGCCTCTGCACTCAGAGGTGCTAGTTCCTTCTTGCCCTGGGCTGTATCTAAGCAGCACATCTGGGCCTGATGTTCCTAATCAGCCAAGGTTGACCTATTCTTCCCAGAATTAGATCCCAATTGGAAAACAGTCCAGGAAGTGAAAGTGTCTATGTTTCCTACTGAGGCTTCAGCCACACCCGGGTCACCCAGTTGCTCTTTACTTGGTATTTCTGTGAGCTAGCCTAGAAATGATTGCACTTCAAGCAACTTAATCCAGTCACTGGCTCTTTCTTTTGATTTTCTCCAATTTTTCTTCATGTCTTCCCATGTTGTATTAATGAGGGAAAGGAAAAGGGGAACCCCATTTCTCAGCACATAGATAATAAGATAATCCCATGAAGCACAGTGTCCCCTGTAAAATGAAAAACCTAGATTGATAAATAAAAGGTTTATTGTAATAGTTTGGAAGTAAAGTTAAGTTAGAAAGATGCCAGGCTCAGAGGTAGCTGCTGGGTGGGCAGGCCTCCTTACATGGCTGGAAGGATTTGTGTTGGCTGGGAGGGCTCCTGCAAAGAGGGCATTCCGGCTCATTTCTTTTATACCTAGAAGATGATGGGCGGTACCCCTAAGTTCTCAGTGGGCTTTTCAGTTAGCTCAGATCAGGTGAGGGCTGAGGGAAGCTGAGCTGATGGGGGGGGGGACTGGACTCAGATATTCAAAGGGTGCCTTTGACCAGGATTTGTGAATCAGGGTCAGCCATGGGTTGGGCAATTAGAAAGGAATCTTAAAGGGACCTCAAGCCCCATCAGTATCAGGAGGACCCCTGTTATATTCTAACTCTTCTTGATTTTTCAGGAGTCTATGTCCACCCCGAGGTGCAAATTTATTTTATTGTTTGAAAAAAAAAAAAACTGGGAGAGTTTGAAATTTACTGACCTGCTCTACTATCTTCCCAGAATCCTCCCCTTTGCATGTTTTTGGAAAAATAAAATGTGAATATAAAAATTACTGTGTTATAATGTATTATATTATGTTATTAACAGAAACAAATAAAAAGAAAAATTGAACAAATTTACAGCTGAAATAAAAGAGAAAAGCACTTGTTCACATTCTTGATTTTTTTCAAGTTATTTTTATAACTTATTTTTATAAATTTGACTTGGTTCCTTTTATATGAGAAATGATACCTTTATCAGAGAAATTTAAGTGTTTGAATTCTTATTTTTTTAAATATCCCTTCTCTATTTATAATATCTCTTACCATAATTTACTTTCCCTGATTATCCTATTTAATTAGATTTATTTTTCCCTTTTTCTTTGTTTGAGATCATGATTACTTGCCCGGTATTTTTACTTCTGCTAAAACATAAAAAGTTGTATTCCAAATTTTTATTTTAACTCTCTGTGTATCCTTCTGTTCATGTGTGTCTCTGGTAAACAACATATTGTTGGTTCTTGGTGTTTAATCCATTTTCCTATTTGTTTCCATTTAATGGGTGAATTCATCTTATTCACATTCATGGTTATCACTGTGCATTTCCCTCTATCTTATTTTTCTTTTGTTTATCCTTTTTTTTTTCTTTTTATCCTCTTGCTACTGAAAACTCTGCTTTGCTTCTGACTACTGCCTCCAACAATCTTCTGTGTCTTTTATTAGTTTTAATTTTTAATTATTTATTATTTTTCCTGTCATTTCTGTTCCTATTTACCTATTGAGTAAGATAGGTTTCTATAACCAAAATGAGTGGGTGTATGTATATATGTGTATGTATGTTATGTGAATAAGGCTCATGAATTGCTCATTCCACCCTCATTTTCCCTCTATTATAAAAGTTCTTCTATATATACCTCTCTCCCAGTACATTCCTCTTTTTTACCCTTTTATTTTTTATTAGATATTAACTCACATTTGTGCCCTCTGTCAATGAAAAATCTTTCTAACTACCCAATTAATGTTAAATTCCTTAGGTGTTTTATATATATATATATATATATATATATATATATATATATATATATATATATATAAACCATCTTTCCCTATAGACATATAAAGTTTAATTTCAAGTATGATTTCTCCTTATTTTTACCTTTCATGGTCCTCTTGAGGCTTGTGTTTGAATACCAAATTTTCTATTCAACTCTGGTCTCTTCATTAGGAATGCTTGAAAGTCCTCTATTTCATTAAATATTCAGTTTTCCCCTGAAAGATTATACTCAATCATATTGGCTCTGTCTCTTGTCCTTTTAATTTTTTGTTACTGTTAATTTGATTTTTCTCCCTTTTTAAAATTAATTCAGTCAATGACATGTTTATTTTTTAAATAAAATCAGCTACTTGTTTTGTTGATTAGTTCAGTTCTTTAAACTTTTGATTGTATTAATCGTTGATGTTCAGGATTTTGATGTTTCACTGAGGCTTTTTAGTTTATTCTTTTTTTGGTTTTACAAATGTATGTTTTATTTATTGATCTGCTTGTTCTTAATTTTCTTGATAAACACACACATACACACACACACACACACACACACACACACACACACACACACACACACACATATATATATATATATATATATATATATATATATATATATATATATATATATATATATATATATATATATATATGTTCATGTGGTTTTTTAAATCTATTTTACCATATAGGAAAGTAAGAAGGGACAGTGACAAAAGAAGAAGAGAGCTGATGGAAGGGAGGGTGATTTCAGGGAAATAAAAGTCAGAAGCAAAACACTTTAGAATGGGCAAGGTAAAAGAAGAAAGAGAATAAGATAAACAGGCATATTGTTGTTAATCATTGCTGTGAAAAGAAATTACAGTGAGTTTCTCTAATAAATACTTCATTTTTCAAGCATATAGAAAATGCTGTCAAATTTATAGAAATAAGAGCCATTCCTCAACTGATAAATGTTCAAAGGACATAAAAAGAACTTTTCATAATAATCAAACTTTTTATAGTTATGTAAATTACTCTAAATTACTACTGATCAGAGAAATGCAAATTAAAATAATTGACTAATATTACAGAAAAGGAAAGTCACTAATATTGGAGGGAATGTGGGAAAATTAAAACACTAACATTCTGTTGGTGAAATTGTATACTGATTCAACCATTCTGGAGAGCAATTTTAAAGCCCAAAAGACTATTACATCATGCATACTCATTGACCAAGGAATACCACCACTAGTTATATATCCTAAAGAAGGATCTATATTTACAAAAATATTTATAGCATTTCTTTTAGTGATGGCAAGGAATTGGAAATTAAGGAATGTCCATTAATTGGGGAATGGTTGAAGAAGCTGTTGTTGTATATGATTTGATAAAAAAGCATTGTGCTTAGAAGAAATGATCAGCAGAATGTTCTCAGAAAAATTGGATTTACATGACCAAATGCAAAGTGAGATGATCAAAACCAGAACATTGTATACAATGACAGTAATATATTATGATGATTTAGTAGGAATAACTTATCTATTCTTAGCACAATCTAAGTCCCACAATTCTGTGATGAAAGGTAATTTTATTTCAAGAGAGAGAGAGAACTGGTAAAGCCTGGGTTCAGATTATAGATATTTTTTGTTTACTTTCATAATTTTTCTGGAGTTGTTTTGTCCAATTTTTTTCACAGAATAACGTATATGGAAATGTGCTTTGCATGATTATACATGTATAACCTATGTCAAATTGCTTGCCTTCTCAATGGGGAGGAGATAGAGAAAGAGGGAGATAATTTGAAACTCAAAATTTGAAAAAAATGTCAAAATTGATTTTACATGTAATTGGGAACAATAAAACTTAAATAAGATTTTTTTAAAGAAATATTCTTATTTCTAATATTCAACAATACCTAACAATATGGATAAGATAGCCAGTTTTTTTTTGGGGGGGGGAAGGGGATTTAGGGATTTTTGTTGAGTTATCGACTCTACAATTTAAAACTTATTTGGCTTTCACAAGTCACTCTATATTTTCTTCATCTATAAAAGAAAGGAGGGAAAGCTGTGCCAAAAATTATCTGAATACTTCCAACTCTAAATTTATGATCCTATTATATTACTGTTATAGAAACTGTCCTACACATAGTCTCAATAATATAATGAAATGAGGATTTCTTATTTATGATAAACTCTCTGTATGTTTCTGTACCTGCATATTGTATAGTGTATTGTGTTTTGAACCTCAAAGTATTGTCAGACTTATTCAGTGAGCTCCACAGCTACTCTGATGAGGTCAGTCTAGGTAATCATGTAGGAGAAAAATGGCTGGAGAATGCTTATTGCCCAGATTATGATAGGCATTTGGATGAGCAGTCTCTTGTGTTAGTCCAATAGTGCTTAAAGTATATAGACAAGTACTACTGATGGACAATGATCTGGATCAAGAATATAATAGAACAATCTGAATTACATTGGGATAATTTGTAGCATTTGTAGTGATCCCAAGCTGCTCTATGATGTCAAAACCTATATTTAATATGCATAGTTTCCCAGTGTTACTGCAGAAATTTGAATCATATAAGAGTATTCCCATATGATTTAAAATTGCAAGTGACCCAAATGTCAATAGGAAGACACATGGTGAGTATCAATAGATCATAATAGATTCATAATGTTGACTTATAGAACAGAAGTTCAGAAAAGCCATAATAAGTGATGTATAAGGCCAGGAAAAGACCTTTCTTCTTTCTGTCTTCTTCACTCCTTTCCTTCCCTCTTTTCTTTTTCTGCCTTTCCTTTGTTTTTCTCACTCTCTCTTTCCCTCTTTTTTTCTCCCTAGTTTTCTTCCCTCTCTCCCTCCCTCCCTTCTTCTTAACATCCCCTTCCTTTATCATTCCTTCCTCCCCTCATTCTTCTGTTACTCTTGTATTCTATTTCCTTTCTACTGCATATTTAGACCTATCCTCCTTGCCACTCCCTTCCTCCCTCATTCTTTTCTTTTCTTTTTCTCCTACTGCATATTTATATCTAGCCTTCTTGTCCTCTGATATCTCCCATTGTGAAAAAGTTTTTAAAAGTTCTTATAGCAAATATGGATAAATAATCAAAGCAAATTCCCATGTGACTATGTCTGAAAATGTATATTTTATCCTGCAAATGTAATCCATCAGTGACAATCATATAAAAGCAAACAAGTGTGGGCTTTAAAAGCCCACAAGGTGAATTTCTGGACTGCAAATCCCTAGCATTTAGTTTTACTTTGTTTTCTGAATAAAAGGAGACAAGAAATATTTTAAGTAAACTTTCATAGTCATCGGTGTTATTTTGTCAACTATTATGAGAAAGAGAATTTCTAGCTTAAAATACTCGGCCACAAAATCTTTTAGAGAGAGATTTCAATCAATCAATATGCATTTATCAAACACATACTACATGCCAAGCACTTTGTTATATGGTGTGGATACACAGAAAAGGGTGAGAATGCGTGTCAAAAGATAATTCCTATCCTCAAATAGCTTACAATGGGAGATAATCATTCAATTACTGTCAGACCATACAGGAGTGTATTACCCTTTCCTTCTCCAGCTCATTTTACAGATGAGGAACTGAGGCAAACAGGGTTAAGTAATTTGCCTAGAGTCATACTGATGGTAAATGTCTGAGATAAGATTGGAAATTATGAAGAGAGCCTTCTTGAATTCAGACCCAGCATACTATACACTGTAACATCTAGATGCCAAATTGGAGTGTCAACAAGCAAACAAATATATGCAAAGCAAAATATATACAAGATAAATAAGTAATTAATGAAGAAAAAGCACTGGAATAATTAGGGATTAGAAAAGGCTTCTTGAAGAAGGTGGAATTTTAGTTATCATATAAAGGAAGCCAGGGATATCAGTGATCAGAACAGAGGAGGGAAGACATTCTAAGCAAAAGAAACAGTAAAAGAAAAGTCTAAAATTGAGAGATGGAGCATTTTATTTGTGCAACAACCAGGAGATCAGTGTCACTGGAATAAGGAATCTTTGACAAGGATTGACAAGAAGACTAGAAAATTAGCAGAGGGCTAGGTTATAGGTTGTGAATATCAAACAGTACATTTTGTATTTAGTTCTGGAGAAAATATATATTCATTGGAATTTATTGAGTAATAAATAAATGTAGTAGGACCTGTGCTTAGATTTTCAAATCTAAATGGAAGAAAGAATGGAGTACTAGAGACCATAGGGATCTAGATACACCAGCAATTTACTGCGGTAAATTAGACACAAGGGGATAAAGGTGTACACTAGAATGATACAAGTGTTAGAGGAATAAAGGTCAAGAAGTCTTGCAAATCAATGGTCTCTAGCAATAGATAAGATATGAAGGGTAATAATGCAGAATTCAGGATGACTCCTAGGTTTTGAGTTTGTAGGAACATAAGATGATAGTTTTGCATTCTATAATAAAAGGGAAAGTAGAAAGGTGGGATGGTTTAGAGAAAATATACATTCCGTTTTGAACTAATAAATTTAAAATGACTACTAGGTGTAATTTGAGATGACTGAAAGACAATTTAAGATGCCAACTGGAGGATTGCAGGGAACTTTTGGCAGGTAGGTTAAAGAAACATCAATCTAGAGATGGCAATTAAATCCATGGGACCTGATGAGATCCCCAAATAAAGTAGTATATAGAGAGGGGGAAAAAGTCCCAAGTTAGAACCCTGAGGCCAATAATTAGAAAGCATGATCTAGAAGAAGACACAGCAAAAGAGAAAGAAAAAGAATCAGCAGATAGATAGAAGAACCTATGGTGTCTGAAAAACTTAGCGAAGACGGTATCAAGGAGGGTAGAGTTACCAATAGTGTCAAAAGCTGCAGAGAGATAAAGGACAATGAGAATAATATTTCTTTAATGATATTTCCTTATCAATATGTTCCTTGGTAAAGAAAGAAAAGCCCCAATGTGACCCTTGTAGCTATAAAAACACACAAATATCAATGAAGTATCTGAGATATGTATCCATGTGTATGTGTGTGTATGTGTGTGTGTATGTGTGTGTGTGCGTGTGTGTGTGTGTGTGTTTGTGTGTGTGTGTGTGAGTAAAGACAGAAGTAGGAGATCTGGATCTTGCTAATTCTTCTCTACTATCAGTATAAGTTGCTTAAATAGAGCTTATTAGAGGTTGATGGGCAGTGCTTATGCAGTATTCCCCAAAGTGTGTGTCTTCCTTAGGGCAATCTAATAAACATTTTGAAGGCTTTTTGTGTTCTTATTCTCTTTTGAGTCCTTTGCACTTATATTTTTCTTTGATGTATCAAATAAAGTCTATCTCATATTCAATACCCATATTTTATGTTGAATGACTTTGTAGAAGTTGAAGACCCTATTATCTATATTTAGAGGAAACCTAGAAACAAGGTAAATTGTATTTCAGAGATTTCCTAGGAATAAAAGTGGGGAAGGGGCAATAAAACAAAGTAGAGCTGCCTCAGAATCAGAACCAGAATCAGACCTGGTTCATATGAGCTCAGAATCATTGGAAGGCTCACAGCTACAGGTGACATAAAAACTGAAGAAAAGGCCCCTGGTCTTAAGGAATGCAAATGCAGAAGAAATTATCTTCAGAATTCTTATTATGTTAATCTGAGCTCTAAATAGACTGTATATTTCTGTTTTTTATCTATAACATTTCTGCCAGATTAATAGGATTTTTCAAGATGTTAATGGATTGATTTCAGCATAATTGTAACTATATTAATTCAGTGCAATTACCTCTTAGTAAAATTTAAATGAAGTTAAATTGGAGAAATTAGAAATATTTGAAATCTTTAACTGGAAGCCTGGAGGCATTGTAACTTTGTCTGCTCTCATTTCAAGGCATCTTCAGTCTGGGTATGGAAACACTGCAAAGACCTCTTTCTTGGTTTTATGATTTGCAATTCTATCTGTCCTTTTAGGAAACATATTATATAGACGTATGGGTGGTTGTAGGATTTATACAAATATGCTTAGTTGAAGTATCCTTTTGCATAATGATTCCTAGAATTCAAAAATGTTAGATCCTTAGAAAAATATTACATCATAGATTATCAGATTTTATAACTGAAAGGGTTCTCTAAGAATGTTGGTACATGGACTGATAGAATTGGAAGGACAGTAGAGTTCATGTAATATTATCCTCCCATTTTATAGATAAAGAAAATGAGACTTGAAGAAAACTTGTTTGTAATGTTCTGTTGTCTCTCAGTTGTTAATTGTTGTCTGGGAGGAGATCTCTTGCGGAGCTTCTGGGGGGGCAGTCTTGGCTTTAGTCTTGAATCTTTTCCTGTCAGAATGTCTCCAGATAGCTTCAGTCTCTAGCTCCCTCTGAATCTAAAGCCTCCAGTCAGCATGAAGGTAGAATCTTGAATCCCCTTCTTCCTGAATCCTGGCTCTGAATCTCCTCCAGCTTCCCTGAAGTTCTCCTGGGAAGTCTTGTCCTTGACTCAATCCAAACTCAATGTTGCCTCTTTTTATCCTCCCAGAGAATGGGCTTGTGTGTGCTCCCTTGAGCTTGTGGGAACTTCTTACAGACCAAAGAGCAAGCTCCTTTTAAAGGTGTAAACTCCTTTAAAGGTTTGAAATAAAGGTGTGAGCTAGAGAATTGTTAAGTACAGACTTAGCAACTAGTAAGAACCTAAAACTTGTTAATAATACAATGAGAAAATGAATTCCATATGCAATACTTTTAAAATTACAACATGGTATCTTTCTGGTTAATAGTAAATACCTACAGATTCCATGAGGAGGGTAATTTAGGATTATTTTAGGTTTCAGAGAAATATCGAAACATCCATACAATGGGATATTTCTGCCCTAGCTAATGGTCAGGATTGATTATCAAGGTTGCTAGTTTGCAGAGTGAATAGAATGCTGGACCTGGAATCAGGAAGGCCTGAGTTCAAATTAAAATTCTAATTAATTGTGTCATCCTAGACAAATTTCTAAAACTGTTTCTTCAACTGTAAAATGATTATAATAATAGCATGTACCTCAAAGGGTGTAGGTGATTTTAAATTGTTTAGCAGGGGTTCTCAAATTATGGCCCACGGGTCCAAGACCGAGTGTGAGTTTTTGTTTTTACTATAGTCCGGCCCTCCAACAGTCTGAGGGACAGTGAACTGGCCCCCTATTTAAAAAGTTTGAGGACCACTGGTTTAGCACAATGCCTGTCACATGGTAGGTATTTAGTAAATGATTATTAATTTCCCATTTTACAACTGGTGAAACCATTTTTGCCCTAGATAACTTCAGTTCTAAGTTCCAATGATTCATAGGAAATTGATCTGGAGTTAAATCTTATGTTATGTTTAGGATCTGCATATGCTAAAAAGAAGCATGGGGAATGTAGTGAGCAGAAGTATAGAATTAAAAAATATTTAGGGCTTATAATGGAAATCAATTAGTTGATGTCAGAGTTTAAATATGCAACTATATATCTATGTAATAAGAGAAATGTTTCGAGATAAAGATTTGAGCTAGATTATATCCCAAATAAGGAATTTGAACTTTATCCTTTAAGTATAAGGAAGTTTTTGAAAATAAGTGAGAATCAGGGGAATACTTTAAATTATTATTCTATGTCTTCTATATATATATGATTTATTTGCAAAATTATGGAACGGGTCAAGTGTAAATTACTATAAATCATAAGATATCATGCCTAGATATATTATTTAGTTATATTTAGATATAAATTTAAATCTTCCACATCCCCTGGAACCCTGTATATACTAATAGCTTACAGATATAATGATTGCCAGAATGAATGATGTTTTTTGATTCTCAGTCAGCCATTATGTGAAGGGTATCACATGAAACCCTGAAATTCTTTTCTTTTAGTTGCTGAGGGAAAAAGTAGTAGAACTGTGTAGAAATTGCAGGGAGGCAGATTCTAGATGAATTCCATAAAAACAATTATCTAACAATTAGAATATGTAATAATCTAAAGTGGAACAGGTGGCCTCAAGAGGTATTAATTTCTCAAACACTGAAGACCTACAGAGGATCTGGCTGACCACTTATAAGAGGTGTTATTGGATGAATTCTTATTGAGTTATGAATTAGACTGCCTCTCTTCTGAGGCCTTTTCTGGTTCTGAGAATCTGTGATTCTGGCAGAATTCTCTACTGCCAAACAGAGCCTCAAAGCTCAAGAAAAGACAATGAATGAAACTTGGCTTCCATTTGTTCAGCTTCCTTAGTGAAGCGTTAAGTGATCAGGATTTGTAAAGTGCAATTTCCTTATTGTGTTTAAATCTAAGATCCTCTGCTGGCCCTGGATGTACTAACAAATGAAAGTTTCTGCTTAAAAAAAAAAAGAGAAAGTTTTGCCTCTTAACACAAGGAAATAGTTTGAGGCTATGTTTTAATTAAAATGAATATCTGCGCTATCTTAATGTTATTGCCAGTTAAGTGTACCAGGGTGATTTAGAGTTCTATAACACAATTATACTCTGGTAATGAAGCTCTGCAGAATTATCCCTAGAATTTAGAATGCAGAGGGGAGCAGTAGCTCTCATTTGTAACCATGTTACGGCCTTTATTGTTACAGTACTTTCTGTTTTCTTCAAAGATTAACTCAATCGTATTTAAGTCTCTGCTTACATTAAAGAGAGATAGAGAATGGGCAAAGAGAGCTGTTTTACTGTCCCTGCAGCAGTTCTTAATGCTCGACTCTGAAGAGGAAATAACAGGGAAATTAAACTATAGCATTACTCCTGCTATTATTCTCTATCTCATCTTCCTGACTATGTTACCCTCAGGCCAGGTCCCATTGCTTCTACTCATCTTTGATCAGAGAATTGCATGTATGTCTCATATGGGAGAATGTGGAAAGTGACCCAAGCATGAAGCATAAAGCCTGATCCCAAGCTGTATTAAGAGAGGCAGTGTTCAGAATGAGACGGATCATAGTCCTACTGTACTCATCCCTGGTCAGATCAAATCTGCAGCATGTTAGTTGGATCTTGAAACTGCATTTTAGAGATGTTATAAATAGTTGTGAAACTGGATGAAGACTACAAAAATGGGAAATCTAATGAATGTCATATGAAAATAGTACATTCAAGCTATATTTCAAGTGATGTCCTCAGTTCTGGACACTGAATTTAGGGAAGACCTTGGCAAAGTGGAGCATAATTAGAAGTACACAGCTAGGATAGTGAGAGGGCTGAAAACTAAAGGCCATTTCTAACAGTGAGGATGCTTAGCCTAAAGAATAAAAGGGGAGGATAGAATTGAATTCTTATGATTTTCCTTGCTTTGAAGGAAAGTTATATGGAAATGATTTTACTCATGATATGCTTTTACAAGAGTAAATATGCAGGTGATGCATGACAGTCAAAGAAAAGCTGACTTCCTTTTGTAAAAAGAAATAATAACAATTAGAGCAATCCAAAAGTACAATAGGAAGTAGTAAGTTGCTCTTTACTAGTGGTCTACCATTGGATGTTGGCTAATCATTTCTCAGGAATAATTGCAGAGGTGATTTTCTGTATTCATTTAAGCGATATTTAAAAGACTTCTGCTATCCTAATTCTGGGAACTGGAAATGCTATGAAAGAGTGAGGTATATGCTTTCTGTGGTAGTGAATAGGATCCTAGACTGTTTCATTTTTAAAAAGTTGTGTGACAAAATGATTTAAAGTTCTGCATACAAAAAATATATGGTAAGGCTACAAAGACAAATGAAATAGTCCCTACTCTCAAGGAGCTCAGGCTAATTTTTTCTTTTTCCTCCTGAATAGAATGGGTCATATTTGGATTAGTCATATCGTAGATTTTGTCATTTAAATGCAGCATCTGGGAACATTTGTAGCATAAGAAAAAAATAACAATAAATTAAGAGTCAGAAGACATCAAATATAGTTTCATTTTGGCCCTCACTGTGAATGTGATCATGGTTAATCTGCTTTACCTTACTGAGCCTCAATTTCTTTATCCATTAAATAAAATAATCTCTAGAGTGTCATGCAGTAATATGAAAAGGGTTGAAAATTTAGGCTTTTCCCAAGACCACACGACAGAAGGCTAAATGCTTGGTTAGGAAAAGTTCTATTTTTCAACATAGGGTTCAAATTCTATTTTACTTCCCACATTTCAGTATGTGGCATCAGCAGAAAGATCCTTGTATTCAGATTTTTGTTACAGTTTTGACTTTGTCCTTGCTCACATAGCATTGGCAAGTCACTTCCTCATTCTGGGAATTAATTTGTTCATCTATAAATTGAGGCAATTGTTATAGATTGTTTCTAATATTCCTTCTAACTTCATGATCCTGTGTACTGCTTAAAGTTTCTGTGTAATTTGCTAAGATATCTCTTGAGCTCAGGCAGAGAAGCATTATGAACTACTTCCTGCATATTTTATCCTGTTACAAATTTGAACTTATCTTGTCCCATATAGGGAAGATTTAAGAAGTTTTATGGCAGTTGCTTGCTGACTCTGCATTAAGTCCTTCTTACCACTAGTTCTTTTCTGATTTTTGTATCCTAGTTCCTTGGAGACTAGGTACCATCAATGTCTTCTAGAGACTAAGTTTCTACCTTAGGTTTATAGAAAATTGAAATTTAGAACTGAAAGAGATCTTAGATATTCAACTTTCTATTTTATTTAGAGTTAAAGAAG
This sequence comes from Sminthopsis crassicaudata, assembly GCF_048593235.1. Taxonomy (NCBI): domain Eukaryota; kingdom Metazoa; phylum Chordata; class Mammalia; order Dasyuromorphia; family Dasyuridae; genus Sminthopsis; species Sminthopsis crassicaudata. Next base: position 460,550,099 of record NC_133618.1, on the reverse strand, counting down.
ATGAATCTTAGAATGGCTCAGAGTTTTGTTATGTATTTACACCCACAAACACACACATATATATGTATATCATAAAGTTAGTTTCTTTACATCCAAATTCAGTGTTATTTCTACTATATTGCAATGGTAATTTGAATCACACCTTCAAAAGTGAATGTGTTATATTTTTGTTTTTTAGTCTTGTAAAGAAAGGAAAAATACTAACAACAAAATAAAAATTTCTTGAGCACTTAATTTTATGTAAGGTACTCAGTTTAAAAATATTAGCTCATTTGATCTTCATAACAACCTTCAAATGTAAGTGTTACTATTATCCCTGTTTTACAGCTAAAGAACCTGAGGAAGAAAACAATTAAATGACTTGTCCAGGGTCATAAACTAGTAAATATCTGAGGCTGCATTTAAAATCTTCAATCAGGCTAATAGAAAAAACAGAAGTACAAGGGGAAAGGTACAAGAAGGGGGAAGGTCTATTAAAGAGGAGGGCTGTTTGCAGGAATAGGTAGTCAGAAGCAAAGTACTGTGAAGGAAGGAAAGGGAGAAAGGCAAGAGAAAAGTATAACTGGGGAAAATGCAGAATTAATCATTTTAACAATGAATGTCAAAGGGATGAACCACCCCATAAAATGAAAGAGGATAGCAGACTTGATTAAAAGTCAGAATCCTGCAATTTGTTGTTTACAAGAAACACACTTAAAGTGAAAGTGATATAAAAAGCAGGGGTATTGATTCTATCTCAGATGAAACAAAAGCAAAAATAGATAAGTAAAAGAAATAAGGAAGAAAATAACTTCCTACTAAAAGGTATATAGATAATGAAGTAATATCAATACTAAACATATGTACACCAAGTGGTATAGCATCCAGATTTCTAGGAGAGAAGTAAAAAGAGCTGCAACAATAATTAGATAGCAAAACTATACTAGTGAGGGATCTCAATCTTGCTTTCTCAAAACTAGAAAAATAAAACCACAAAATAATAAAAAAGAAAAAAGTTAAGGAGGTAAGTAGACTTTTAGAAAAGTTAGGTATGATAGATCTTTGGAGAAAAGTGAATGGAGACATAAAGGAATATCTTTATTTCTCAGCAGTACATAGAACTTATACAAAAATTGTCCATGTATTAGAGCATAAAAACCTAAAAATCAAATGCAGAAAGGCAGAAATAGTAAATGCACATATATATGTATATCATACAATAAATAATACAATAAATATATTCAATAAAAGATCAGGGGGAAATAAAACAAAATTTAATTGGAAACTAAATAATCTGATTCTAAAGTATAAGTGGGTAAAATAACAAAGAAACAATCAATAATTTCATCCAAGAGAATTACAATAATGCAATAACATATCAAAATTTACAGGAAGTAGCCAAAGCAGTTATTAGGGGAAATTTTATATTTCTAGATGCTTACTTGCATAAAATAAAGAAAGAGAAGATCAATAAAATCTTCAATTACTGGGTCTCCAATAGATGCCACGGTCTTTATCCACAAGGGGATTCCTTATGTCTAAATCAGTTTATTTTCCTATTAAGTCATGAATACTTTTGGGGAGGTTTCATTCTTTCTGAATTTCTCTGTCTACCAATTTTCTACCTTTCTATTACTTGTATTATGCATTGAATTTAGTATTTTGGTTAATATTATTCAGATGTTTGCCTCACTTTTATTTCACATACTATCTTCAAGTCTTGGAATCCATGCAATGCCATAGTCATGTCATTTCATTTCCATCTTGAATTTAAGTGATTGTTGGCCTCAATCTTATGTTCATGTTTCTGGTCTTTGTCTGGCCCTTTGAGTCTGCCAGACATTATGATCCAAAGTTGTCTTGGTTTGACTATCTGACAATGTGCTCATATATTTCATCTTTAGGTTTCCCAAAATAAGACGAAATATGTCAACATATATTAATAAATATTTTAAAATACCATTAAATCCACAAGGATTCACGAATTTTCCATCTCAGAATGAGACAACTTTGATCATCCACATTTGCTTCTAGTTTCTATTTCTATGTACTGAACCCTGAGCTAATCTTCAAAAACATACTCAGCACAAATCAAGGTATATTTAAAAAACAAAAATGAGAACTTAAAAAAATAGTAGCAAATGCCATACCTTATTATATACCTCAGGAGCATTAATGAAACCAGGCATAAAAAGGAACATGATGACATGATGGAATGGAATGGATAGAGATCTGCAATGGGACTCAGGATAATGTAGGATAGAACTCAAAGCTTTATCATATACTTGGAATTATGACATCTTTTTTTTATTAAAACTTTTTTTTTATTTTTATTTTTTTTATTTTCAAAACATATGCACTTTTCAATATTCACTCTTGCAAAACCTTGTTTTCTAATTTTTTTCTTTCTTTTTCCCCCAAACCCTCCTCAGATGGCAAGTAATCCAATATACATTAAATATGTGCAGGAATTATTACATCTACCCTCCTCCATTTTATATATGAAAAAGGAAGCTCATAAAGGCTAGACTTGGGTTCTATCCTGAGATCTGCCATCAAAAAAACTATGTATTGGTATGAAGGTCAATTAATCTTTCTGGGTTTCAGTTTCCCCAGTGTAATAATAATAATACTATAATACAATAGTAATTATATTGACAAGTCACAAAATATATTGTCTATATTCCCATTTCACCTACTTGATAACCAGATGAGTTTTTAACTTATTAACTGCAATATTGCCACCCTTAATTTTAAATCAAATTAAATAAAGCCTGAAGATATGAACATTTTACCCGAAATTACAGATTTAATAAATGATAATTACAGTAATCTAATCCAGCACTTTGACTTTATGTCCAGTTTTCTTTTTACTATGCCACATTAGTTGGTCATCTCTGAGTCTTTTTAGTTTTAACAATCTACAGCTATGTAGTATTTATTTTATAACATATCTTTTCAGAAATTTTTGAAACAAACATTCTAAATGTTACAAAATATTATATTTATATATTAGTGTGTATTTCAAACATATTTATATGTCTCTCTCTCTTTCTCTCTCACTCTCACTTTCTCCATCTATCCAGTTTGGTGGCACAATGTTTATATGCCAACTTCTTAAACTGTGGTTCACAATGCTATATTGGGGTCTTTTAACTGAATGTAAAGGTTGCAAGAGTATGATTTATTATCAGTTACTTTTTGATTTGTATTTTATATGCCTGTATACCCAGGATCATGTAAATTTTTCTTGGGTTAAAAGGAGTTGTTACAAGCAGAAAAAAAAAAAAAAAGTTTTAAAAGCCTTGATTTTGAGCACTGGGACTGAGTCAGGAAAGAGCAGTATGGGATACTGTAAATTATTTTGAAACTTCCATAACTTTTTCATTTTTCTCTATTTGTATTACAGGTTCAATTTTCTACTTTTGTTAATATTACTTAGATGCTTGCTTACCCTTAAGTTCAAATACTACCTCAAAAACTATCTGTGAACTTGATCAAATCACTTAACTCCTGTTTATCTCCCTTATCTGTAAAATGGGAATAATAACAGCACCTACCTCCTAGCTGTGCAAGGATAAAATGAGATGATATTTGTAAAACATTTAATATAGCAACTGACACATTGTAGCCAAATGTTTTATAGTTGTAGTAACAACAATAGTAACAATGACTAATATTATTATTATTTTCTTTCTATATAATTTTATTCTCACAGAAACTTTATAAGGTAAAGAGTAAAGGTATAAATTCTTCATTTTATGAATGGAAAAATTGAGGCTCATCAAGATCAGGAGATCAAATGATTTGTATGAAATCACAATAAAGTCAGAATTGAAAAATCTTTTAAGTTCATGGCTAGTTCTAATGACCTTTTTTTTTTCCTTTTTGCGATCAATCCCTCTACTTGTACCCTTGATATCATATCCTCCAGTGTTTCACTTCATCAATCATTCCTATCTATTTCTCTCCCCCTCCCTCTCTTCCTCCCTCCCTCTCTCTTTTTCATTCTCTCTCTCTCTCTCTCTCTCTCTCTCTCTCTCTCTCTCTCTCTCTCTCTCTCTCTCTCTCTCTCTCTCTCTTCCCTTGCCCCTATCTATTGGTGTTTTCTTTGCTGCTTAGGTACAAACATAGCTAGGTCTTGTCTATGTTTTAAAAAAAAATACCTTGCTTTACTCTATCATCTAGATTCATTATATAACTGTCCCACCTTTATAATCAGTCTAGAAAAAACCTGTATAGACTTGTTTTCATATTTTCTATTCTACTAATTTCTTAATCACTTGCATTTTAGGCCAACTCTAAGGATATCAATGCTTTCTGAATTGCTAACTTGAATGGCTGATTCTGGGACCTATATTTTTCTTAACTTCTCTGTAAGATTTAACATCATTAGCCATCCCTTCTTCCTTTTTATCTCTCATTTCTGGGTTTTCCTGACACAGACCACATACATTCCCTCCCTAAGTTCTCTTGAAATCTGTGATTCTAGTTCTGTTTCAATATGTCTGACACTATCCTCTATTCAAAGTTTTCTCTAATAATTTTTTCCAGATCCTCATTTTTTTTCTTTATCTACACATTCTCTTCTGGAGATTCCATAAGCTACCAGAGGTTCAATGTTCATGTTTATTAAATGGCTTCCTGACCTTTTAATTCAGTCTTAATAGCTCTTCTAAATTCTATTAAGTACCTCTCAGTCATCTCCAATAGAATGTCCTATTTCTTTTTACATGCCTTTAAACAGGCTATACTTTATGTCTGAAGTGAACTCCCTCTTCACTTCCACTTTTTTTTATCATTTTAATCTTGTTTCAAGGTCCAATCCTCTTGGCATTGACTATGGAAAGAACTTTCTTCTAAGTTCATTTAATTCTTAGTGCTTATTCCTGATATCTTAAATAATGATTTTAAGTGTAAAAAGTATCTGTTAACATGTAAGCTCTTCAAGAGAAGGTATTTTTTTTTGCTTATTTTATTTCTTTATCATCAATTCCTAACACACACAGTTCTGCATATGTATGTATGTGTATGTATATATATATATATATATATATATATATATATATATACATATATATATGTATATATATGAAATAGCAATAAGGCTACAATTTATACCTTAAGATGCTTCTCTCATTCACATTTGAAGAATGAAGCTCCTTCTTTTGTTTGGTAGGTAATGAGTAGTACTTTCTGCCTTAAATAAAAGCATTTTTATACTCTTTATTCCTAGAACTCTTTAAGTCACAAAGTCATGGAATCTGAGGGCACTAAACTGTTTCAGGAAAACAGAGTCCTTTGGAAGCCACGCATATTAATCACAACTAGGATTGTAGGAAAAATCTTAGTCAATAAGCTGTCAGTGGCATTATGCAAGCATGTGTTTCTGTGGGAGGAGGGATGTCATTATTTGCCAGGAGAAATGCCCATAGGTTCAAAAATGGACATATTATAAACAAGCAGGGCATTAATGAATTGTCATAATGGCCTACCTAGCTTTTCAGAATTCTTTCCCTCTTGGATCCTCTCTCATCCCCCACCATATACCCCCCTCACCCTTTCTACATCTCAAAATTATTTCTCTTGTAATGATTCAAAGAAAGTCCACATTCATGTAGCACATTCCTAACTCTCCAACAAGGATGATCACACTATTACACCCAGTTAGACAGACAACCTAACAATTACAATAACAACAAAAACAGGTAGTGAATTTCTCCCATTCACTCATTTTTTCCCCTAAAATTTTAATAACATTTTTCCTGATGTTACTCATACATATTTGCTAAGAACCATGCCTAAAGGAAGGGATAGGTCAATTTTCCAAGAGCCTCCACAGCTGTGAATCATAACACTTGAAGGAGTTGCAAAGCAGCCTTTATGGACACAGATGTTGTTTGTGGATTGGGAATGAAATAAATTGGAGGCAAGAGGGAAGAGGAGAGAGATCAGACAATGCAACTGCCTCTTAGTCTCCTTGTAACATCATCATCCTCTCACATGAAGATATCCATTCTATCCATTCTACAGGTCTGAGTTAGATCTCCAGCAGCCACTGGATCACAACATATGATGCCCAAACATGGGAAACAAAAATTACAAGAAACATAAGAAATAAAGAAGTAACAGCACTGGAGAGCTGTTCATGAGTAGGATCCTCCCAGAATTCCTTTGATAGCCTGTGGGGAGGGAAAGGGAGAAGAGATTGGTAAGACTTTTTTAGTAGGGGTAATTAAATGGGCCAACATATCAAAGGGCTGAGCCAGAAGAGTGATGAAAGACCTATGAAAAATGCCTGTTCTGACTATAGTCCTCTTCTCCATTTGAAAGTTTGCCTCCATAACATCTCACAAATTTCAACATCTGCTATAGTGCTGTTTGCACTCCCTAGCATGCAAACTCAGATATCTTAGCATGTGGACTTAAATAACAGCTAAATTATAAACTTACTGTCCATGCTATGGGGAAAAATAATTGTGTTTCCATAAAACAAACAAACAAACAAAAACAGCAAGAAATTATTGATGCAGATGCTACTTGTGTATTGGGAATGAAATAAATTGGAGCAAGAGGGAAGAGGAGAGAGGTCAGAGAATGCAACTGTCTCTCAGTCTCCTTGCATCATCATCATCCTTTCACATGAAGAGATCCATTCTACAAGTCTGAGTTAGATCTCCAGCAACCACTGGCAGGTGGCTTCCATATCACAACACATATTTGCAATAGTCTTTTTAGCTTTGTAGTTATTTGTTTGGGTACCTTATTATTATATTCTTCTCATACCTTCCACCCTCCAACAAAGTTCTTTTAGGATACCTATCATGGTGTAGTAGAAATGGTACTGGACTGGTAGTCCTAGGTGCCATCAACTGTGAAAAGGGCAAGGCATACAAAGAAAAGCAAAAGCATTGTCCCTGTCTTCAAAAAACTCATATTCCAATCAATTTACAATATGTAAATAACCATGTATGCATAAGTATATTATTGCTCATGCTTTGTTTTCTAAGAGAAAAAATAACTTCATGGAGTGATATCATATCACAACTTGCTTATGAATTAAATTTTAGTGAGTCAAAATTGCACAAAGTTGCTATCTTTATTCTCTCTTCCTGAGTCACTGAAGTTCATTGATAGGACAAAAGTCACTATGACTATTAATGGTCCAGGATGCAATGGGTAACCTTGGTGTCTTTAATGCTTGAACAAGTTCTAAGTACACCACAGTACCTACTTCAGCTGTTTTTATGGTAATAGGAATAAATTCTTCTCATCTTCTCAGTCCACGAGGGGAAGTCTTCATATGTTTGGAAAGACACTTCCCTAACTCACTGACAGTTTTGATGTTGTGTCTTGCTTTCTAGAGCTCCCATGCTGGGGAGATTTGCAAGTCCAGCAATCCCACACTTTTGGAGGGGAAGGCTCCAGAAGCCTCCCAAGAAACCTGCTCACAGAGAAAAGGACATACAGAAAAGAAACCTCCTCCCAGAGAAGGATTACAATTGAGAGACAACAGGGCATTACAATTTGGCAACCACAACATGGAGCAAGGACTTATTCTGAGCCCTTCAGAAGAGCTAGCCAGGACTTCACATAATTAAGCCTCTTCTATCTGTATGTATGAAGTTGATTTTTTAGTTGACAGTTAAGACTTAAAATTCATCACTCTAAAATTCCATCTTACTTGATTCAATTTAATGTTGCATCTTGTCAAGATCTTTTTGAAATTTAATTCTGTCACATGTTTTTAGCTATTCTCCCCAGCTTCTCATCATCTGTAAATTTTATACACTTGCTATGCTTTTTAAAAATTTTAAAAACTGACAAAATGTTAAATAGTGATCTTGCCTAAGAAATACTTTCTGCATTTGACTTTAAGGTCTTTATGATCTAATATGTTTATTGATCAATAAACATAATTTTTGTATAGATTCCATGAACTGCTGAAAGGAAAGTGTGCCCCTTTCTGTCTCCATTCAATTTTCTCCAATGATCTATCATACCTAACTTCTCTAGTATTCTATTTACAACCTTAACTTCTTTCTTATTTATTTTGTGATTTGATTAATCTAGTTCTGAGAGTTCAAGGTTAAGATCTCCCACTATAATAGCTTTGCTGTCTATTTCCTCTTGCAGCTCTCTTAACTTTTCCTTTAGTAATTTAAATTATATACAACTTGGTGCATATCTGTTTAGTATTGATATTACTTCATTATGCATGGTCATCTTTAGAAAGATATAAATATATATATATATATATATATATATATATATATATATATATATATATATATATATATATATATATATATATACATTACTTCCTTATCTCTTAATTAGATCAGTTTTTTGCTTTTACTTGATCTGAGATCAGGATGACTATAGCTGTTTTTAAAAAATTTCACCTGAAGCATAATAAATTCTCCTCCAGTTTTTTACCTTTACTCTCTATGTATTGCTCTGCTTTTATGTGTTTCTTATAAACAACACATTGTAAGATTCTGGCTTTTAATCCAGTTTGCTATCAGCTTCTGCTTTATAGGAGAGTTAAGCCCATTTACATTTACAGTTAAAACTACTAATTCTGTATTTCCTGTGGATCTTCCAATTTGTTGACTTCCCCTGCAATGACTGCAATGACCTGGATCCATCTCCACTTTATTTTAGCCATTAATTTTGAGTAACAGATTAGACCTTGCAATAATGGTAACTATTTTACCTTAATCATTTTTGAATCTAAAATTACCCTCACTGATCATTATACCCTGTTCTGATATTCTTTTTAAATTTATTTTTAATTATAACTTTTTATTGACAGAACATATGCCTGGGTAAATTTTACAACATTATCCCTTGCACTCACTTCTGTTCCAACTTTTCCCTTGCCTTTCTTCTCCCCTTCCCCTAGATGGCAAACAGTCTTATATATGTTAAATATGTTATAGTATTTCCTAGATACAACATATGTGTGCAGAACCGAATGGTTCTTTTGTTGCACAGGGAGAATTGGATTCAGAAGGTAAAAATAAGCTGGAAAGAAAAAAATGCAAACAGTTTACACTCATTTCCCAGTGTTTCTTTTCTAGATGTAGCAGATTCTGTCCAAAATTCATCAATTGGAATTGAATTAGATATTCTCTTTGTCAAGGATATCTACTTCCATCAGAATACATCCTCATGCAGTATCATTGTTGAAGTGTATAATGATCTCCTGCTTCTGCTCATTTCACTTAGCATCAGTTCATGTAAGTCTCACTAAGCCTCTCTGCATTAATCATGCTGGTCATTTCTTAAAGAACAATAATATCCCATAACATTCATATACCACAATTTATCCAACCATTGATGGGCATCCATTCATTTTCCAGTTTGTAGCCACTAAAAAAATGGCTGCCACAAACATTTTGGCACATACAGGTCCTTTTCCCTTCTTTAGTATTTCTTTGGGATATCCCAATAGTAGCACTGCTGGATCCAAGGGTATACACAATATGATAACTTTTGGGGCATAATTCTATATTGCTCTATAGAATGGTTGGATTTGTTCACAACTCCCCCAACAATGCATCATTGTTCAGTTTTCCCACATCCCTCCAACATTCATCATTAATTTTTCCTGTCATCTTAGCCAATCTGACAGGTGTGTAGTGGTAACTCAGAGGTGTATTAATTTGCATTTCACCGATCAATAGTTATTTGGAACACACTTTCATATGAGTGCAAATAGTTTAAGTTTCATCATCTGAAAATTGTCTGTTCATATCCTTTTGACCATTTGTCAATTGGAGAATGGCTTGATTGCTTATAAATTTTTTTTCAAGTGTTATTTTGTTTTTAATTTGACCAGATAGTCTTCCTCTGGAAAAACGCAAACTAAAATTATCAATTGATCAATAAACATTTCTTTTTTATCTCTTTTTTAATATTTTTATTAATTTTTATAATTATAACATTTTCTTTGACAGTACATATGCATAAGTATTTTTTTTTACAACATTATCCGTTGTACTTCCTTCTGTTCCAAATTTTTCCCCTCCTTCCCGCCACCTTCTCCCCTAGATGGCAGGCATTCCCATACATATTAAATATCTTATAGTATATCTTAAGTACAATACATATGTGCAGAACCGAATTTTGTTGTTGTTGTTGCAAAGGAAGAATTGTATTTGGAAGCTAAAAATAATCTGGGAAGAAAAACAAAACAAAACAAAACAAAACAGTGCTCACAGTTTATACTCATTTCCGAGTGTTCCTTTTCTGGATGTAGCTGATTCTGTCCATCATTGATCAATTGGAATTGGATTAGCGACTTCCGGCCAAGATGGCAGCATGGAGGCAGACAGCTGCTTGAGCTCCTCGTTTTCTCTCAGAACTTACTTCATGACAAGCCTGAGACTTAATGCTTGATCCAGAAAGAAATCCACAAATAATCACCAAGAGGAGACATCCTTGAAAGTCGCCAGAAAAGGTCTGTGTTTGCTTGGGGGAGGGTCAATCAGACTGGGTGATGACTGAGGGCAGGCAAGCCAGAGTGAGAAAGGCAGCTCACACAGCTCAGACCAGAGGGGGAGGGGTACAATCTCTGCCGTTTCTGTGAAAAGACTTTTTCCCCAGTGTGGATACTCTGTCTTGGCAGCAAGCTAGGATCAGTGGAGAGGGTGTACACACCGGAGGTGAAGATTAAAACCCCGGAAAGCCAGCGTCTCTCAGAACCCGGCCACCCCCAACGCCCATCTGGACTGATTCAGTGCATTCTCAGAGCCTCAGAGCACAGACTCAATACAGTCATTGCTGTTCTGTTAGTGGCTCTCTGCTGCCCTACCCCCAGTCTGCACAGGAAGCCCATTAATACCATCCAGCCCCATCCCCCGCAAAACAGACCAATTGTTTCTCTTGTCAGTTTGTTTTCTTCGATTCCTACTCTGACAAAATGAACAAAAAATTCAAAAGGGCTCTAACCATTGATAGCTTTTGTATGGAGAGAGAGCAGACTTCAAACAATGAGGAGACTAAAAACAGACTGTGCCCAGATAAATCCCCTAAGAGGGATATGAGCTGCTCCTCAATACAAACGAATCTCCTAGAGGACATCAAAAAGGCTCTCACAAGAGAGCTGGAAGAGAAATGGGAAAAGGAAAGGGAAGCTTGGCAAGAGAGCCTGGAGAAGTCATCCCATGCATTCAAAGACAGAGTGGATAAAGAAATCAAATCATTGAGAAACAAGATTAGTGAGCTGGAAAAGGTAAACAACTCCAAGGAAAACAAGATTAGTGAGCTGGAAAAATAAAACAGCTCTCTAAAAAGTAAAATGGATAAAATGGAAAAAAATTCCATAGAAGATAAAAACTCAATTGGACAATTGAAAAGAGATATAAAAAAAGTGAATGAAGAAAATACATCATTGAAAATTAGACTGGAACAAGTAGAAATTAATGATTCAAGGAGAAACCAAGAGGTAGTAAAGCAAAACCAGAGAAATGAAACAATTGAAAAGAATGTCAAGTACCTTACTAGAAAGACAACAGACCTGGAAAACAGATCCAGGAGAGACAATTCAAGAATAATTGGACTCCCTGAAACATGTGAGGAAAAAAAAGAGCTTGGACACCATTTTTGAGGAAATTATCAAAGAGAACTGCCCAGACATTCTGGAAACAGAGGGTAAAATAGACATTGAAAAAATTCATCAATCACCTGCTGAAAGGGACCCTAAAATCAAAACGCCAAGAAATATAGTGGCCAAGTTCAAGAACCATCAGACAAAGGAAAAGATATTGGAAGCTGCTAGAAAAAAGCAATTCAGATATGGAGGATCCACAATAAGGATAACCCAGGATCTAGCAGCATCCACATTAAAAGAATGCAGGGACTGGAATATGATATTCCGGAAGGCTAAGGAACTTGGTATGCAGCCAAGAATAACTTACCCAGCAAGAATGAGCATCGTTTTCCAGGGAAGAAGATGGACATTTAATGAAATAAATTAATTCCATCGATTTTTGATGAAAAAACCAGACCTACATAAAAGGTTTGATCTTCAAATACAGAACTCAAGAGATTTCTAAAAAGGTAAAAAGAAATCTTGAGAACTATACTTCTGCCAAAAAAAATATGTAAAGAACATATGTACAATGTGTCTTAGAAACTAGAGGTGGAAAGGAAATTATATCATAAAAAAGTGTAAAGTGGTGGTACTACATCTCATGAAGTGGCAAAGGTAACCTATTATATCTGAGAGAAAGAAAGGAGGGAGATGAACATAGTGTGTATCAATAGACATATTCGATTTATGGTGAAACTTCTTCCACTTCATTGAAAAGTGAAAGGGAAGGAGTAAGCTAAGGGGAAGGGAATACAGAAATTTTGAGGAAAAGGGGTAAAGTAAGGGGAGGATCTTTAAGGTGGGGGAGGGATCCTAAAAAGGGAGGGCTGTGAAAAGCAAGTGGTGTTCACCAGTTTAATACTGGGTAGGGGGGTAAGAGGGAAGGAAAGGGGAAAAGCATAAGCAGGGGTTAGTAGGATGGCAAGCAATATAGAATTAGTCCTTCTAACCATAAATGTGAATGGGGCAAACTGCCTCATAAAGAGGAAGCAGTTAGCAGACTGGATTAAAAGTCAGAATCCTACTATATGTTGTTTACAGGAAACACACCTGAAACAGGGTGAGACATTCAAACTAAAAGAAAAAGGGTGGATCAGAATCTATTATGCTTCAGGCAAAACCAAAAAAGCAGGAGTAGCCATCCTCATCTCAGATCAAGCAAAAACAAAAATTGATCTAATTAAAAGAGATAAGGAAGGGCATTATATCCTGCTAAAGGGCAGCATCAATAATGAAGCAGTATCAATATTAAACATATATGCACCAAGTGGTGCAGCATCTAAATTCTTAAAAGAGAAATTGAGAGCTGCAAGAGGAAATAGATAGCAAAACTATAATAGTGGGAGATCTCAACCTTGCACTCTCAGAATTAGATAAATCAAACCACAAAATGAATAAGAAAGAAGTCAAAGAGGTAAATAGAATACTAGAAAAGTTTGATATGATAGATCTTTGGCGAAAGCTAAATGGAGACAGAAAGGAATATACTTTCTTCTCAGCAGTTCATGGAACCTATACAAAAATAGACCATATACTAAGGCATATAAACCTCAAAATCAAATGCAGTAAGGCAGAAATAGTAAATGCATCCTTTTCAGACCATAATGCAATCAAAATTACATTTAATAAAAAGTCAGGGGAATATAGACCAAAAATAATTGGAAACTAAATAATCTTATACTAAAGAATGATTGGGTAAAACAGCAAATCATAGACATAATTAATAACTTCACCCAAGAAAATGACAATAATGAGACATCATACCAAAATGTGTGGGATACAGCCAAAGCAGTAATAAGGGGAAATTTTATATCTCTACAGGCCTACTTGCATAAAATAGAGAAAGAGAGGGCCAACGAATTGGGCTTACAACTAAAATTGCTAGAAAAAGAACAAATTAAAAACCCCCAGACAAACACAAAACTTGAAATTCAAAAAATAAAAGGTTAGATTAATAAAATTGAAAGTAAAAAAGTATTGAATTAATTAATAAAACTAAGGGTTGGTTCTATGAAAAAAAAAAAACAACAAAATAGACAAACCTTTAGTAAACCTGATTAAAAAAAGGAAAGAGAAAAAGCAAATTGTTAGTCTTGAAAATGAAAAGGGTGAACTCACCACTAATGAAGAATAAATTAGAACAATAGTTAGGAGCTACTTTGCTCAACTTTATGCCGATAAATTTGATAACTTAAATGAAATGGAAGAATACCTTCAAAAATATAGCTTGTCCAGATTAACAGAGGAAGAGGTAAGTAGTCTAAATAGTCCCATCTAAGAAAAAGAAATAGAACAAGCAATTAACCAACTTCCTAAGAAAAAGTCCCCAGGACCAGATGGATTTACATGTGAATTCTACCAAACATTTAAAGAACAACTAACTCCAATGCTATGTAAACTATTTGAAAAAATAGGGATTGTATACAAAAATAGACCATATATTAGGACATAAAGATCTCAAAATTAAATATAGGATGGCAGAAATAATAAATGCCTTCTTCTCAGATCACAATGCAATAAAAGCTACATTCAGTAAAAAGTTAGGGGTAAATAGACCAAAAAGTAATTGGAAACTGAATAATCTCATCTTAAAGAATGACTGGGTGAAAGAGCAAATTATAGAAACAATTAACAATTTCACCCAAGATAATGATAATGATGAGACATCATATCAAAATCTTTGGGATGCAGCTAAAGCAGTAATAAGGGGAAATTTTATATCTTTAGAGGCTTATTTGAAGAAAATTGAGAAAGAGAAGATTAACGAATTGGGCTTACAACTTAAAAGGCTAGAAAAAGACCAAATTATAAACCCCCAACCAAAAATTAAACTCGAAATACAAAAATTAAAAGGAGAAATCAGTAAAATTGAAAGTAAAAAAAACTATTGAATTAATAAATAAAACCAAGAGTTGGTTTTATGAAAAAGCCAATAAAATAGATAAACCTTTGGTAAATTTGATCAAAAAAAAGAAAGAGGAAAATCAAATTGATAGTCTTACAAATGAAAAGGGGGATCTTTCCACCAATGAAGAGGAAATTAGAGAAATAATAAGGAGTTACTTTGCCCAACTTTATGCCAATAAATTTGATAACTTAAGTGAAATGGATGACTTTCTCCAAAAATATAGGCTCCCTAGATTAACAGAGGAGGAGATAAATTGCTTAAATAGTCCCATTTCAGAAAAAGAAATAGAACAAGCTATTAATCAACTCCCCAGGAAAAAATCCCCAGGGCCAGATGGATTCACATGTGAATTCTACCAAACATTTAAAGAACAATTAGCCCCAATGTTATATAAATTATTTGAAAAAATAGGGGATGAAGGAGTCCTACCAAACTCCTTTTATGACACAGACATGGTACTGATACCTAAACCTGGTAGATCGAAAACTGAGAAAGAAAATTATAGACCAATCTCCTTAATGAATATTGATGCTAAAATCTTAAATAAGATATTAGCAAAAAGACTTCAGAAAATCATCTCCAAGATAATACACTATGATCAAGTAGGATTTATTCCAGGAATGCAGGGCTGGTTTAATATAAGGAAAACTATTAATATAATTGACCATATTAATAATCAAATTAATAAGAACCATATGATCATCTCAATAGATGCAGAAAAAGCATTTGACAAAATCCAACATCCATTCCTACTAAAAACTCTTGAGAGTATAGGAATAAATGGACTATTCCTTAGAATAATCAGGAGCATATATTTAAGAACTTCAGTAAGCATAATATGCAATAGAAATAAACTGCAACCTTTCCCAGTAAGATCAGGAGTGAAACAAGGTTGCCCACTATCACCATTACTATTCAATATAGTACTAGAAACGCTAACCTCGGCAATAAGAGCCGAGAAAGAGATCCAAGGAATTAGAGTAGGAAATGAGGAAATTAAACTGTCACTTTTTGCAGATGACATGATGGTATACTTAGAGAACCCCAAAGACTCTGCTAAAAAGCTACTAGAAATAATTCAAAATTTCAGCAAAGTGGCAGGATACAAAATAAATCCACATAAATCCTCGGCATTTTTATATATCACTAACAAAATGCAACAGCAAGAGATACAAAGAGAAATTCCATTCCAAACAAATGTTGAGAGTATAAAGTATTTGGGAATCCATCTACCAAAGAAAAGTCAGGAATTATATGAGAAAAATTACAAAACACTTGCCACAAAACTAAAATCAGATTTAAATAATTGGAAAGACATTCAGTGCTCTTGGATAGGCCGAGCGAATATAATAAAGATGACAATACTCCCCAAACTAATCTATTTATTTAGTGCTATACCAATCAGACTCCCAAGAAACTATTTCAATGACCTAGAAAAAATAACAACAAAATTCATATGGAAGAATAAAAGGTCGAGAATTGCAAGGGAACTAATGAAAAAAAAAAACTCAGAGGAAGGTGGTCTAAGTGTACCTGATCTAAAGCTATATTATATAGCAGCAGTCACCAAAACCATTTGGTATTGGCTAAGAAATAGACCGGTAGATCAGTGGAACAGATTAGATACAAAGGACAAAAAAGGGTACATTTATAGCAATCTAATCTTTGACAAACCCAAAGATTCCAACATTAGGGATAAAAATTCATTATTCGGAAAAAACTGTTGGGAAAACTGGAAATTAGTATGGCAGAAATTAGATATGGATCCACACTTAACACCATATACCAAGATAAGATCAAAATGGGTCCATGATTTAGGCATAAAGAGGGAGATAATAAATAGATTAGAGGAACAGAGGATAATCTACCTCTCAGACTTGTGGAGGAGGAAGGAATTTATGACCAGAGGAGAACTAGAGATCATTATTGATCACAAAATAGAAGATTTTGATTACATCAAACTAAAAAGTTTCTGTACAAATAATACTAATGCAAACAAGATTAGAAGGGAAGTAACAAATTGGGAAAATATTTTTAAAAACAAAGGTTCTGACAAAGGTCTCATTTCCAAAATATATAGAGAACTGACCCTAATTTATAAGAAACCGAACCATTCTCCAATTGATAAATGGTCAAAGGATATGAACAGACAATTCTCAGAGGAAGAAATTGAAACTATATCCACTCACATGAAAGAGTGTTCCAAATCACTACTGATTAGAGAAATGCAAATTAAGACCACTCTGAGATACCACTACACACCTGTCAGATTGGCTAAGATGACAGGAACAAATAATGACAAATGTTGGAGGGGATGTGGGGAAATTGGGACACTAATACATTGCTGGTGGAGTTGTGAAAGAATCCAGCCATTCTGGAGAGCAATCTGGAATTATGCCCAAAAAGTTATCTAACTGTGCATACCCTTTGACCCAGCAGCACTACTACTGGGATTATATCCCAAAGAAATACTAAAGAGCGGAAAGAGACATATATGTGCCAAAATGTTTGTGGCAGCTCTTTTTGTTGTAGCTAGAAACTGGAAGATGAATGGATGTCCATCAGTTGGAGAATGGTTGGGTAAATTGTGGTATATGAAGGTTATGGAATATTATTGCTCTGTAAGAAATGACCAGCAGGAGGAATATAGAGAGGCCTGGAGAGACTTAAATCAACTGATGCTGAGTGAAATGAGCAGAACCAGAAGATCACTGTACACTTCAACAACAATACTGTATGAGGATGTATTCTGATGGAAGTGGAAATCTTCAACATAAAGAAGATCGAACTCACTTCCAGTTGATCAATGATGGACAGAGGTAGCTACACTCAGAGAAGAAACACTGGGAGGGGAATGAAAATTGTTAGCACTAATATCTGTCTGCCCAGGTTGCATGTACCTTCGGATTCTAATGTTTATTGTGCAACAAGAAAATGATATTCGCACACATGTATTGTACCTAGACTATATTGTAACACATGTAAAATGTATGGTATTGCCTGTCGTCGGGGGGAGGGAATAGAGGGAGGGGGGGTAATTTGGAAAAATGAATACAAGGGATAATATTATAAAATATATCTATATCTATATCTATATCTATATCTATATATCTATATCTATATATATCTATATATATCTATATATATCTATATCTATCTATCTATCTATCTATCTATCTATCTATCTATCTATCTATCTATATATATATATATATATATATATATATATATATATAATAAAAAAAAAAAGAAATAGACCGGTAGATCAGTGGAACAGATTAGATACAAAGGACAAAAAAGGATACATATATAGCAACCTAATCTTTGACAAACCCAAAGATACCAACATTAGGGATAAAAATTCATTATTCGGAAAAAACTGTTGGGAAAACTGGAAATTAGTATGGCAGAAATTAGATATGGATCCACACTTAACACCATATACCAAGATAAGATCAAAATGGGTCCATGATTTAGGCATAAAGAGGGAGATAATAAATAGATTAGAGGAACAGAGGATAATCTACCTCTCAGACTTGTGGAGGATGAAGGAATTTATGACCAGAGGAGAACTAGAGATCATTATTGATCACAAAATAGAAGATTTTGATTACATCAAACTAAAAAGTTCCTGTACAAATAATACTAATGCAAACAAGATTAGAAGGGAAGTAACAAATTGGGAAAATATTTTTAAAAACAAAGCTTCTGACAAAGGTCTCATTTCCAAAATATATAGAGAACTGACCCTAATTTATAAGAAACCGAACCATTCTCCAATTGATAAATGGTCAAAGGATATGAACAGACAATTCTCAGAGGAAGAAATTGAAACTATATCCACTCACATGAAAGAGTGTTCCAAATCACTACTGATTAGAGAAATGCAAATTAAGACCACTCTGAGATACCACTACACACCTGTCAGATTGGCTAAGATGACAGGAACAAATAATGATGAATGTTGGAGGGGATGTGGGGAAACTGGGACACTAATACATTGTTGGTGGAGTTGCGAAAGAATCCAGCCATTCTGGAGAGCAATCTGGAATTATGCCCAAAAAGTTATCAAACTGTACATACCCTTTGACCCAGCAGCGCTACTACTGGGATTATATCCCAAAGAAATACTAAAGAGGGGAAAGAGACATATATGTGCCAAAATGTTTGTGGCAGCTCTTTTTGTTGTAGCTAGAAACTGGAAGATGAATGGTTGTCCATCAGTTGGAGAATGGTTGGGTAAATTGTGGTATATGAAGGTTATGGAATATTATTGCTCTGTAAGAAATGACCAGCAGGGGGAATACAGAGAGGCTTGGAGAGACTTAAATCAACTGTTGCTGAGTGAAATGAGCAGAACCAGAAGATCACTGTACACTTCAACAACAATACTGTATGAGGATGTGTTCTGATGGAGGTGGAAATCTTCAACATAAAGAAGATCCAACTCACTTCCAGTTGATCAATGATGGACAGAGGTAGCTACACCCAGAGAAGAAACACTGGGAAGTGAATGTTAATTGTTAGCACTAATATCTTTCTGCCCAGGTTGCATGTACCTTCGGATTCTAATGTTTATTGTGCAACAAGAAAATGATATTCAAACACATGTATTGTACCTAGACTATATTGTAACACATGTAAAATGTATGGTATTGCCTGTCGTCGGGGGGAGGGAATAGAGGGAGGGGGGGATAATTTGGAAAAATGAATACAAGGGATAATATTATAAAATATATATACAATAAAAAATTAAAAAAAAAAAGAAAAATAGGAATTGAAGGAGTCCTACTAAATTCCTTTTATGACACAGACATGGTACTGATACCTAAACCAGGTAGATCGAAAACTAAGAAAGAAAACTATAGACCAATTTCCTTAATGAATATTGATGCTAAAATCTTAAATAAGATATTAGCAAATAGACTTCAGAAAATCATCCCCAGTATAATACACTATGACAAAGTGGGTTAGGAATGCAGGGCTGGTTTAATATTAGGAAAACTATTAGTATAATTGACTGTATTAATAATCAAATTAATAAAAACCATATGATCATCTCAATAGATGCAGAAAAAGCATTTATTAAAATCCAATATCCATTCCTACTAAAAATGCTTGAGAGTATAGGAATAAATGGACTATTCCTTAAAATAATAAGGAGCATATATTTAAAACCTTCAGTAAACATCTTAGGTAATGGTGATAAATTAGAACCTTTCCCTGTAAGATCAGGAGTGAAACAAGGCTGTCCACTATCACCATTACTATTCAATATAGTACTAGAAACTCTAGCCTTGGCAATAGGAGCCGAGAAATATTCAAGGAATTAGAGTAGGAAATGCGGAAATCAAATTATCACTTTTTGCAGATGACATGATGGTATACTTAGAGAACGCCAAAGACTCTGCTAAAAAGCTATTAAAAATAATTCAGAATTTTAGCAAAGTTGCAGGATACAAAATAAATCCACATAAATCCTCAGCATTTTTATACATTACCAACACAATCCAACAGCAAGAGATACAAAGAGAAATTCCATTCAAAATAACGGTCGATAGTATAAAATATATGGGAATATATCTACCAAAGGAAAGTCAGGAATTATATGAGCAAAATTTCAAAACACTTGCCACAAAAATAAAGTCATATTTAAATAATTGGAAAGACATTAAGTGCACTTGGATAGGCCGAGTGAATATATTCAAGATAGCTATATTCCCTAATCTATTTATTTAGTACTATACCAATCAGACTCCCAAGAAATTATTTTAATGACCTGGAAAAAATTACAACAAAATTCATATGGAAGAACAAATAATTTCAAGGGAAGTAATGAAAAAAAAATCAAATGCAGGTGGCCTACCTGTACCTGATCTAGAACTGTATTATAAAGCAACAGTCACCAAAACCATTTGGTATTGGCTAAGAAATAGACTAGTTGATCAGTGGCATAGGTTAGGTTCACAGGGCAAGATAGTGAATAAAAATAGCAATCTAGTGTTTGACAAACCCAAAGATCCCAAATTTTGGGATAAGAATTCATTATTTAACAAAAACTGCTGGGAAAACTGGAAATTAATATGGCACAAGCTAGCCATGGACCCACATTTAACACCACATACTAAGATAAGATCAAAATGGGTCCATGATTTAGGCATAAAGAACGAAATCATAAATAATTTGGAGGAACATGGGATGGTTTACCTCTCAGACTTGTGGAGGAGGAATGAGTTTGTGTCCAAGGGAGAACTAGAGAGCATTATTGATCACAAAATAGAACATTTTGATTACACCAAATTAAAAAGTTTCTGCACAAACAAAACTAATGCAAACAAGATTAGAAGGGAAGTAACAAATTGGGAAAACGTTTTTACAGTTAAAGGTTCTGATAAAGGCCTCATCTTCAAAATATACAGAGAATTGACTTTAATTTATAAGAAATCAAGCCATTCTCCAATTGATAAATGGTCAAAGGATATGAACAGACAATTTTCAGATGATGAAATTAAAACTATTACCACTCATATGAAAGAGTGTTCCAAATCACTATTGATCAGAGAAATGCAAATTAAGACAACTCTGAGATATCATTACACACCTGTCAGATTGGCTAAGATGACAAGAACAAATAACGATGAATGTTCGAGGGGCTGTGGGAAAACTGGGACAATGATGCATTGTTGGTGGAGTTGTGAAAGAATCCAACCATTCTGGAGAGCAATCTGGAATTATGCCCCAAAAGTTATCAAAATGAGCATACCCTTTGACCCAGCCATACTACTACTGGGCTTATATCCCAAGGAAATACTAAAGAAGGGAAAGGGACCTGTATGTGCCAAAATGTTTGTGGCAGCCCTTTTCATAATGGCTAGAAGCTGGAAGATGAATGGATGTCCATCAATTGGAGAATGGTTGGGTAAATTATGGTATATGAAGGTTATGGAATATTATTGTTCTGTAAGAAATGACCAACAGGAGAAATACAGAGAGGCTTGTAGAGACTTACATCAACTGATGCTAAGTGAAACAAGCAGAGCCAGAAGATCATTATACACTTCAACAATGATACTGTAGGAGGATGTATTCTGATGGAAGTGGATTTTTTCAACATAGAGAAGAGCTAATCCAATTCCAATTGATTAATGATGGACAGAATCAGCTACATGCAGAAAAGGAACACTGGGAAATGAGTGTAAACTGTTATTTTTACCTTCTGAATTCAATTCTTCCTGTGCAACAAGAAATTCGGTTCTACACACATATATTGTATCTAAATTATACTGTAATATATTTAACATGTATAAGACTGCCTGCCATCTGGGGGAGGGGGTTGGGGGAGGAAGGAAAAAAATCTGAATAGAAGTAAGTGCAAGGAATAATGTTGTAAAAAAATTACCCATGCATATGTACTTTCAAAAAAAAAGTTATAATTATAAAAGTAAAATAAAAATAAAATTAAAAAAAAAGGAATTAGATTAGCTCTTCTCTATGTTGAATATATCCACTTCCACCTTAGCCAATCTGACAGGTGTGTAGTGTTATCTCAGAGTTGTCTTAATTTGTATTTCTCTGATAAATAGTGATTTGGAATACTCTTTCATATAAGTGGAAATAGTTTCAATTTCATCATCTGAAAATTGTCTGTTCATATCCTTTGACCATTTATCAACTGGAGAATGGTTTGGTTTCTTGTAAATTATAATCAATTCTCTGTATTTTTTGGAGATGAGGCCTTTATCAGAATCTTTAACTGTAAAAATGTTTTCCCAATTTGTTACTTCCCTTCTAATCTTGTTGCATTAATTTTGTTTGTGCAGAAACTTTTTAATTTGGTGTAATCAAAATGTTCTATTTTGTGATCAATAATGCTCTCTAGTTCTCCCTTGGACACAAACTCCTTCCTCCTCCACAAGTCTGAGAGGTAAACCATCCCATGTTCCTCCAATTTATTTATGGTTTCATTCTTTTTGCCTAAATCTTGGACCCATTTTGATCTTATCTTAGTATGTGGTGTTTTAAAGTGAGTCCATGCCTAGTTTGTGCCATACTAATTTCCAGTTTTCCCAGCAGTTTTTGTCAAATAATGAATTCTTATCCCAAAAGCTGGGATATTTGGCTTTGTCAAACACTAGATTGCTATTTTTATTCACTATCTTGCCCTGTGAACCTAACCTATTCCACTGATCAACTAGTCTATTTCTTAGCCAATACCAAATGGTTTTGGTGACTGTTGCTTTATAATACAGTTCTAGATCAGGTAGAGCTAGACCACTTTCATTTAATTTTTTTTTCATCACTTCCCTTGAAATTCTCGATCTTTTGTTGTTCCATATGAGTTCTGTTGTTATTTTTTCTAGGTCATTAAAATAGTTTCTTGGGAGTCTGATTGGTATAGCACTAAATAAATAGATTAGTTTAGGGAGTATTATCATCTTGATTATATTCCCTCGGCCTATCCAAGAGCACTGAATGTCTTTCCAATTATTTAAATCTGACTTTATTTTTGTGGCAAGTGTTTTGTAGTTTTGCTCATATAATTCCTGACTTTCCTTTGGTAGATATATTCCCATATATTTTATACTATCGACCATTATTTTGAATGGAATTTCTCTTTGTATCTCTTGCTATTGGATTGTGTTGGTAATGTATAAAAATGCTGAGGATTTATGTGGATTTATTTTGTATCCTGCAACTTTGCTAAAATTCTGAATTATTTTTAATAGCTTTTTAGCAGAGTCTTTGGGGTTCTCTAAGTATACCATCATGTCATCTCCAAAGAGTGATAATTTGATTTCCTCATTTCCTACTCTAATTCCTTGAATCTCTTTCTCGACTCTTATTGCCGAGGCTAGAGTTTCTAGTACTATATTAAATAGTAATGGTGATAGTTTCACTCCTGATCTTACAGGGAAAGGTTCTAGTTTATCGCCATTACATATGATGTTTACTGAAGGTTTTAAATATATGCTCATTATTATTTTAAGGAATAGTCCATTTATTCCTATACTCTCAAGCGTTTTTAGTAGGAATGGATGTTGGATTTTAATAAATGCTTTTTCTGCATCTATTGAGATGATCATATGGTTTTTATTAATTTGATTATTAATATGGTCAATTATACTAATAGTTTTCCTAATATTAAACCAGCCCTGCATTCCTGGTATAAATCTTACTTGATCATAGCATATTATCCTGGGGATGATTTTCTGAAGTCTTTTTGCTAATATCTTATTTAAGATTTTAGCATCAATATTCATTAAGGAAATTGGTCTATAGTTTTCTTTCTCAATTTTTGATCTACCTGGTTTAGGTATCAGTACCATGTCTGTGTCATAAAAGGAATTTGGTAGGACTCCTTCAATCCCTATTTTTTCAAATAGTTTATATAGCATTGGAGTTAGTTGTGCTTTAAATCTTTGGCAGAATTCACATGTAAATCCATCTGGTCCTGGGGATTTTTTCTTAGGGAGTTGGTTAATAACTTGTTCTATTTCTTTTTCTGAGATGGGACTATTTAGACTACTTACTTCTTCCTCTGTTATTCTGGGCAAGCTATATTTTTGAAAGTATTCTTCCATTTCATTTAAATTATCGAATTTATTGGCATAAATTTGAGCAAAATAGCTCCTAACTATTGTTCTAATTTCCTCTTCATTAGTGGTGAGTTCTCCCTTTTCATTTTCAAGACTAACAATTTGCTTTTTTTCTTTCCTTTTTTTAATCAGGTTTACTAAGGGTTTGTCTATTTTGTTGATTTTTTCATAGAACCAACTCTTAGTTTTATTAATTAATTCAATAGTTTTTTTACTTTCAATTTTATTAATTTTTCCTTTTATTTTTAGAATTTCAAGTTTAGTGTTTGACAGGGAGGTTTTAATTTGTTCTTTTTCTAGCATTTTTAATTGCAAGCCCAATTCATTAATTTTCTCTTCCTCTGTTTTATGTAAGTAGGCCTCTACTTCCCCTTATAACTGCTTTGGCTGCATCTCACACATTTTGGTATGATGTCTTATCCTTGTCATTTTCTTGGGTGAAGTTATAAATTTTGTCTATGATTTGTTATTTCACCCTATCATTCTTTAGTATGAGATTATTTAGTTTCCAAATATTTTTAGGTCTATTTTCCCCTGGCTTTTTATTGAATGTAATTTTCATTGTATCATGGTCTGAAAAGGATGCATTTACTATTTCTGCCTTATTGCATTTGAGTTTGCAGTTTTTTTGTCTTAATATATGGTCAGTTTTTGTATAGGTTTCATGAACTGCTGAGAAGAAAGTGTACTCCCTTCTGTCTTCATTTAGTTTTCTCCAGAGATCTAGAATATCTAATTTTTCTAGTATTCTATTTACTCTTTTACTTCTTTCTTATTTATTTTTTTGGCTTGATTTATCTAATTCTGAGAGTGCAAGGTTGAGATCTCCCACTTTTATAGTTTTGCTATATATTTCTTCTTGCAGCTCTCTTAAGAATTTAAATGCTACACGACTTGGTGCATACATGTTTAATATTGATATTGCTTCATTATCTATGCTATCCTTTCTTTTAATTATTAGATCAATTTTTGCTTTTGCTTGATCTGAGATCAGGATGGCTACCCCTGCTTTTTTTTTTTTTTTTTTTTTTTCTTCACCTGAAGCATAGTAGGTTTTACTCCAATCTTTTACTTTTACTCTGTAAGTATCACCGTGCTTTAGGTATGTTTCCTGCAAACAACATGTTGTAGGATTCTGTCTTTTAATCCAGTCTGCTAACCACTTCCTCTTTATGGTGGATTTTACCCCATTGACATTTATGGTTAAAATTACCAATTTTGTATTACTTGACTTCTTGTTAGCCCCTGCTTATGCTTTTCTCCTTTACTTCCCTTTTATCTCCCTCCCCATTATTAAACTTGTGAGTACCACTTTATTCTCACAACCCTCCCTTTTTAGTATCTGTCCCCCCACTTTAGAGTTCCTCTCCCTATCTTATCGCTTTTCTTCACAATTTCTGTATCTATCACCTTGTGTTTAGCTTAGTCCTTCCCTTTTCACTTTTCCCCTCCCACTTTTCAATGAGGTGGGAGAAGTTTCACTCTAAATTGAATATTTCTAATATTTTTTCTCTTTAAGCCAATTCTAATGGCAACATGATACATACTATGTTCATCCCCCTCCATTCTTTCTCTCAGATATAATAAGTTTCCTTTGCCTCTTAGTGAGATGTAGTTCCCCCACTTTACCCTTTTCTGGGTACAATTTCCTTTCCACCTGTAGTTTCTAGAACAATGAATACATGTGTTCTTTATATTTATAGCAGAAATATAGTTCCCAAGATTTCTTTCTACCATTTTAGATTTCTCTTGAGTTCTATATTTGTAGATCAAACTTTTTGTTTAGTTCCAGTTTTTTCACCAAAAATAGACGAAATTCACTTAGTTGAATGTCCATCTTCTTCCTGGAAAAAGAAGCTTATTTTTGGCTGCATAACAAGTTCCTTAGCTTTTTAGAATATCATATTCTAGGCCCTTTGATTCTTTAATGTGGACACTGCTAGATCCTAGGTAATCCTTATTGTGGCTTCTCCACATTTGAATTGATTTTTTTCTAGCAGCTTTCAATATTTTTTCTTTGATTTGATGGTTCTGGCATTTGGCCACTATATTTCTTGGTATTTTGATTTTAGGGGCCCTTTCAGTAGGTGATCGATGAATTCTTTCAATTTCTATTTTACCCTCTGTTTCTATAACATTTGAACAGTTTTCTTTGATAATTTCCTGTGTCCAAGGTCTTTTTTTCTCCATATTTTTATTATTTTTTAATTAATTTTATAATTATAAAGTTTTTTTGACAGTATATATGCATGAATAAAATTTTTTATAACATTATCCCTTGTATTCATTTTTCCAAATTTTCCCCTCCCTCCCTCTACTCCCTCCCCTAGATGACAGGCAATCCCATACATTTTACATGTGTTACCATATACACAATATATGTGTGTAAATCCAATTTTCTTGTTGCACGTTAAATATTGGATTCTAAAGTATAAGTAATCTGGGTAGATAGACAGTAGGGCTAACAGTTTACATTCAATTCCCAGTATTCCTTCTCTGGAAGTGTAGTTGTTTCTGTCCATCACTGATCAACTGGAAGTGAGTTGGATCTTATTTATGTTGAAGATATTCACTTCCATCAGAATATATCTTCATACAGTATTGTTGTTGACGTGTATAGTGATCTGGTTCTGCTCATTTCACTCAGCATCAGTTCATGTAAGTCTCTCCAAACCTTTCTGAATTGATCCTGCGGGTGATTTCTTACATAGCAATAATATTCCATAACCTTCTTATACCATAATTTACCCAACTATTCTCTAATTGATGGACATCCATTCATCTTCCAGTTTCTAGCCATTACAAAAAGAGCTGCCACAAACATTTTGGCACATACAGGTCCCTTTCCCCTCTTTAGTATTTCTTTGGGATATAAACCCAGTAGTAGCACTGCTGGATCAAAAGGTATTCACAGTTTGATAACTTTTGGGGCATAGTTCCAAATTGCTCTCCAGAATGGCTGGATTCTTTCACAATTCCACCAACAATGTATTAGTGTCCCAGTTTTCCCACATCCCCTCCAACATTCATCATTATTTGTTCCTGTCATCTTAGCTAATCTGACAGATGTGTAGTGGTATCTCAGAGTTTTCTTAATTTGCATTTCTCTGATCAGTAGTGATTTGGGATAGTCTTTCATATGAGTGGATATAGTTCCAATTTCATCATCTGATAATTGTCTGTTTATATCCTTGACCATTTATCAATTGGAGAATGGTTTGATTTCTTATAAATTAGGGTCAGTTCTCTATATATTTTGGAAATGAGACTTTTATCAGAACCTTTAACTGTAAAAATATTTTCCCAATTTGTTACTTCCCTCCTAAAATTGTTTGCATTAGTATTGTTTGTACAGAAACTTTGTACTTTGATGTAATCAAAATCTTCTATTTTGTGATCAGTAATGATCTCTAGTTCTCCTCTGGTCATTAATTCCTTTCTCTTCCACAGGTCTGAGAGATAGACTATCCTCTGTCCCTCAAATCTATTTATGATCTCATTCTTTTTTTTAATTAATTTTTATAATTATAACATTTTCTTTGACAGTACATATGCATATGTAATTTTTTTTACAACAATATCCCTTGTACTCCCTTCTTCCAATTTTTTTCCCCTTCTTCCCTCCATCCCCTCCCCTATATGGCAAGCATTCCCATACATATTAAATATCTTATAGTATATTCTAGGTATAATATATATGTGCAGAACTGAATTTTGTTGTTATTGTTGTTGCAAAGAAAGGATTGTATTTGGAAGGTAAAAATAATCTGGGAAGAAAAACAAAACAAAACAAAACAAAACAAAAAACAATGCTCACAGTTTACACTCATTTCCCAGTGTTCCTTTTCTGGATGTAACTGATTCTGTCCATCATTGATCAATTGGAATTGGATTAGCTCTTCTCTATGTTGAAGATATCCACTTCCATCAGAATACATCCTCATACAATATCATTGTTGAAGTGTATAATGATCCCCTAGTTCTGCTCGTTTCACTCAGCATCAGTTGATGTAAGTCTCTCCAAGCTTCTCTGTATTCCTCCTGTTAGTCATTTCTTACAGAACAATAGTATTCCATAACATTCATATACCATAATTTACCCAACCATTCTCCAATTGATGGACATCCATTCATTTTCCAGTTTCTAGCCACTATGAAAAGGGCTGCCACACACATTTTGGCACATACAGGTCCCTTTCCCCTCCTCAGTATTTCTTTGGGATATAAGCCCAGTAGTAGCACTGCTGGGTAAAAGGGTATGCACATTTTGATAACTTTTTGGACATAATTCCAGATTGCTCTCCAGAATGGTTGGATTCTTTCACAACTTTACCAACAATGTATTAGTGTCCCAGTTTTTCCATATCCCCTCCAACATTATTTGTTCCTGTCATCTTAGCCAATCTGACAGGTGTGTAGTAGTATCTCAGAGTTGTCTTCATTTGCATTTCTCTGATTAATAGTGATTTTGAACACTCATATGAGTGTTCATCATCTGAAAATTGTCTATTCATATCCTTTGACCATTTATCAATTGGAGAATGGCTTGATTTCTTATAAATCAAAGTCAATTCTCTGTATATTTTGGAGATGAGGCATTTCTCAGAACTTTTAACAGTAAAAATGTTTTCCCAATTTGTTACTTCCATTCTAATCTTGTTTGCATTAGTTTTGTTTGTGCAGAAACTTTTTAATTTTGTGTAATCAAAATTTTCTCTTTTGTGATCAATAATGGTCTCTAGTTCTCCCTTGGACACAAAAAACTCCTTCCTCCTCCAAAGTCCAAGAGGTAAACCATCCCATGTTCCTCCAATTTATTTATGATCTCATTCTTCATGTCTAAATCATGGACCCATTTTGATCTTATCTTGGTAAATGGTGTTAAGTGTGGATCCATATCTAATTTCTGCCATACTAATTTCCAACAGTTTTTTTCAAATAATCAATTTTTATCCCAAATGTTAGTATCTTTGGATTTGTCAAACACTAGATTGCTATAGTTGTACTCTTTTTTTGTCCTTTGTACCTAATCTGTTCCACTGATCGACTAGTCTATTTCTTACCCAATACCAAATGGTTTCGGTGACTGCTGCTATATAATATAGCTTTAGATCAAGTATACCTAGACCACCTTCATCTGACTTTTTTTTTTCATTAATTCCCTTGAAATTCTCGACCTTTTATTCTTCCATATGAATTTTGTTATTTTTTCTAGGTCATTAAAATAGTTTCTTGGGACTCTGATTGGTATAGCACTAAATAAATAGATTAGTTTGGGGAGTATTGTCATCTTTATTATATTCACTTGGCCTATCCACGAGCACTGAATGTCTTTCCAATTATTCAAATCTGTCTTTATTTTTGTGGTAAGTGTTTTGTAATTTTGCTCATATAATTCCTGACTTTTCCTTGGTAGATGGATTCCCAAATATTTTATACTCTTGACATTTGTTTGTAATGGAATTTCTCTTTGTATCTCTTGCTGTTGCATATGTGGATTTATTTTTATCCAGCAACTTTGCTAAAGTTGTGAATTATTTCTAATAACCTTTTTTTATTAGAATCTCTGGGATTTTCTAAGTATACCATCATATCATCAGCAAATAGTGACAGTTTTATTTCCTCATTACCTATTCTTATTCCTTTAATCTCTTTCTTGACTCTTATTGCCGAGGATAGTATTTCTATTACAATATTGAATAGTAATGGTGATAGTGGGCAACCTTGTTTCACTCCTCATCTTACTGGGAAAGGTTCCAGTTTGTCTCCATTACATATTATGCTTACTAACGGTCTTAAATATATGCTCCTGACTATTCTAAGGAATAGTCCATTTATTCCTATACTCTCAAGCATTTTTAGTAGGAATGGATGTTGGATTTTATCAAATGCTTTTTCTGCATTTATTGCGATGATCATATGGTTTTTATTAATTTGATTATTAATATGGTCAATTATACTAATAGTTTCCCTAATATTAAACCAGCCCTACATTCCTTGTATAAATCCTACTTGATCATAGTGTATTATCCTAGGGATGAATTTCTGAAGTCTTTTTGTCAATATCTTATTTAAGATTTTAGCATCAATATTCATTAAGGAGATTGATCTATAGTTTTCTTTCCCAGTTTTCAATGTACCTGGTTTAGGTATCAGTACCATGTCTGTGTGATAAAAAGAGTTTGGTAGGACTCCTCCATGCCCTATTTGTTCAAATAGTTTAAATAACATTGGGGCTAATTGTCCTTTAAATGTTTGGTAGAATCCACATGTAAATCCATCTGGTCTTGGGAATTTTTTCCTGGCGAGTTGATTATTAGCTTGTTCTATTTCTTTTTCTGACATGGGACTATTTAAACAATTTATCTCATCCTCTGTTAATCTAAGAAGCGTATATTTTTGGAGGAAGTCATCCATTTCACTTAAGTTATCAAATTTATTGGCATAAAGTTGGGCAAAGTAACTCCTTATTATTTCTCTAAATTCCTCTTCATTGGTGGAAAAATCCCCCTTTTCATTTGTAAGACTAACAATTTGAATTTCCTCTTTCCTTTTTCTGATCAGATTTACCAAAGGTTTATCTATTTTATTGGCTTTTTGATAAAACCAACTCTTGATTTTATTTATTAATTCAATAGTTTTTTTTTTTTTACTTTCAAAATTATTGATTTCTCCTTTTAATTTTCATATTTGAAGTTTAGTTTTTGGTTGGGGTTTTTAATTTGGTCTTTTTCTAGGTTTTTAAGTTGCAGGCCCAATTCATTAATCTTTTCTTTCTCTATTTTGTTCAAATAAGCCTCTAAAGAAATAAAATTTCCCCTTATTACCACTTTAGCTGCATCCCAAAAATTTTAGTATGATGAATCATCATTGTCATTATCTTGGGTGAAATTATTAATTATTTCTACAATTTGCTGTTTCACCCAGTCATTCTTTAAGATGAGCTTATTCAGTTTCCAATTACTTTTTGGTCTATTTACCCCTAACTTCTTATTGAATGGAGTTTCTATTGCATTTTGATCTGAGAAGAAGGCCTTTATTATTTCTGCCTTCCTGCATTTAATTTTGAGATCTTTATGTCCTAACATATGGTCAATTTTTGTATAGGTTCCATGAACTACTGAGAAGAAAGTATACTTCTTTCTATCACCATTCAGTTTTCTCCAAAGGTCTATCATACCTAGTTTTTCCAATGTTCTATTTACCTTTTTAATTTCTTTCTTATTTATTTTGTGGTTTGATTTGTCTAATTTTGAGAGTGCAAAGTTGACATCTTCCACTATTATAGTTTTGCTATCTATTTCTTCTTGCAACTCTCTTAACTTTTGCTTTTGGAAGTTAGATGCTATACCACTTGGTGCATATATGTTTAGTATTGATATGGCTTCATTGTCTATGCTACCTTTTAGCAGGATATAGTTTCCTTCCTTATCTCTTTTAATTAGATCAATTTCTGCTTTTGCTTGACCTGAGATAAAGATGGGAACCCTTGCTTTTTTGGCTTAACCTGAAGCATAATAGATTCTACTCCAACCTTTTACCTTTACTCTGTATTTATCTCCCTGCTTTAAGTATGTTTCCTGTAAACGACATATTGTAGGGTTCTGACTTTTGATCCAGTCTGCTATCCACCTCCGTTTAATGGGAGAGTTCATCCCATTCACATTTATATTTAAAATTACTAATTCTGTATTTTCTGCCATCCTATTATCCCCAGATTATGCTTTTTTTATCCCTTAATGCCCCTGAACCCCTTCCCCGATATTTAATTTATGGACCCCACTTGTGACACGCAGCCCTCCCTTTTTAGCATCCATCCTCACTCCTTCCAAATCCCTTTCCTTATTCTTTTTTTCCTTTTCTGTTTTCCTCTCCCCCCTTTTATTGATGTGAGAGAGAATTCTCTGAAAAACAAATATGTGAATTATTTACTTTTTTGGGCCTACTCTGATGAGAGTAAGATTCATACAATGTTTCTCCTCCTCTCTAAATTTCCTCAGATATGGTAGATTTTCTATGCCTCTTCCTGGGATGTAGTTTCCCTCTTTTTATCTCTCCTTCCCCTTTTTCTGATGCTATCCCCTTCCCTTTATTACTTTCCTTTTTTATATTATATCAGTAAAATCAATTTATTCATGCAGACTTTCTGTATATCCACAACAAAGACACAGTTCTCAAGAGTTCTTTTTAAAACTGCCCTGAGGTTTAAGGCTGAACAATGAAAGTATCACAAACCCCAGCCAATACCTCCCATGGGGCAGTGGATATCATCAGTTGATGTGAAAATCCCCTGTTTTCAAACTGGAAGTGTCTGCCAGGAAACAGCTGTCGCTACTTCAAATGTTCCGCTTCTCTGGGAGTTCCACTTCTCTGGGAATTTTGATGCTGCTAGAATTCCACTGCCTCAGGCTGAGCCCTTTACTATCTGGATTAGAGGCTGCCTCGGGCTGTGTCCCCACTGTTCAGGCTCTCAACCCCAAGGAGAAGCCCCAGGCAGCAGAAGGCGTCTGCACAGCCATTCTGAGATCTATTAGGTCACTTCTAGATTGGGGTGGGTTTAGGATCTGGCTTTATATTTTAAAGTGGCTTGATTTCTCTTCTGAACTTCTGTTTTATAAGCAGAGAAGAGCTAACAGCCTGTGTCAGATTCCTCTATCTCAGTGGCTTCTCTGATCCAAGAGTTCTCCCCAGCCCAATCAGCACAGTGTGCTAGCACCTAACCCTGTCTATGCTGGTCTTTTTTTTTTTTCCTCCCCTTGGAACCGATTTTTTCTGTTGAAATTCCAGATTCTCTTCAGCTGGTTAGTTGTGCTTCTAATCCTTGTGGTTTTTATCAGTCCAGTGTTATTTTTGAGGCTGATTTAACTAATTGGTAATGAGGGAAGAAGGGAGCTTACAAATTCGCGTGTATCTTCTCCGCCATCTAGGCTCCGCCTTTCTCCCATATTTTTCAAGGATTCCAATAATTCTCAGATTGTCTCTCCTAGATCTATTTTCCATGTCTGTTGTTTTCCCAAGAATGTATTTGCCGCTTTTTTAATTGTTTCATTTTTTTGGTTTTGCTTGACTTGACTGATTCTTGGTGTCTCCTCTACTCATTCAATTCCATTTGTTTGATTCTAATTTTCAATGAAGTATTTTCGTCACTCACTTTTTTATATCTTTTTCTAATTGTCCAATTGAGTTTTTAAGTGAGTTGTTTTGTTATATGGAATTTTTTTTCCCATTTTGCCAATTTTATTTTTAAAGAGAGCTATTTTCTTTTTTCAACTCATTAATACTCACTAATTCTATTTTTCAAGGATTTGATTTCTTTATCCACTCTATCTTTAAATGATTGTGATGATTTATCCCAACTCTCTTGCCAGCTTCCCTTTTCTTTTCCCATTTTTCTTCTAGCTCTCTTGTGAGAACCTTTTAATATTTCTTCTATGAGAGTCTTGTGCACTGAGGACCAGATGGTATCCCCATTGGAGACACTCTGTTTTTAGTCTCCTCAGCGTTTAAAGTCTGCTCTCTATCCATATAGAAGCTATCAATAATTAGAGTGTACTTTAATTCTTTTGTTCATTTTGCCAAAAAAGAATCAAAGAAAAACTAACAAGAAAAACAAACGGTCTGCTTTTTTTTTTTTTTTTTTTTTTTTCAGGGGGTGGGACTGGATGGTATTATGGAGCTTCCTCTACACAATATAGGGGGCAGCAGTAAGACAGCAATGGCTGCACTGCATCTGTGCTCCAAGACTCTGAGAGTGTACTGAGACAATGTGGTGGGTGTGGCCAGGTCCTGAGAGACGCTAGCTTTTTGGGGTTATAGTTTTCACCCTCTGTGTTTTTAGCTTCTCTGCTTGTCTTCTGGCTTGCTGCCAGGGCAAAGTAGCCAACACTGTGTTAAAGCTCCCTCCACAGAACTGGCTTAAATCACACCCCATCCGCTTCCTGTCTGCTCAGCTATGAGCTGCCTGCCTTACTCTGCTGTGCTACTGCTGTACTACTGCCTTCAATTTGTGCCCGATCTAAAACCATCACCACTTGCAAGCAAAAGCAGTTTTTTTTCTGGTGATTTTCGAGGATATCTTCTCTTGGTAATTATTCGTGGTTTTTTTTTTTTTGTTGTTGTTGTTTTGTTTCAGTCAAGCACTAATTCTGAGGCTCTTTATGAGATAAATCATTCTGAGAGAAAACGAGGAGCTTAAGTAAATGTGTGTGTGTCCTCTCTATCATCTTGGCCAGAAGTCCCTGATATTCTTAATATCTAATTTTTATTAAATCCAGTATTTGTCTTTTGGTTCTTCCGTGGTCTTCAAATTTATTATTCCTATTTTGTCTTCAGTTATTTCAATTAACCAAAAAGTATTAAGTACCCATTTTATGACAAGCATTGTACTGTATGCTGAGGATACAAATGCAAAAATAAAACAATCCTTACTCACAAATAATTTATATAATAAAAAAGTTAAATACACATAGCACAAATGTAAAGCTAATACATACAAAGTAATTCAATTTAAGGTAGTTTGAAATAGAAGGCACTACCAGAAGTTACCAGGAGAATCAGGAAAAGCTTCCTGAAGAAGTTGACACTTCTACTATATCTTCAAGGAAGAAAGGGATTTTGAGGCAGAAGTAAGAAGGAAGTATATTCCAGGCCAGGGAAAAATACAGATCAAAGTCATAGATAGTAATGGGAAATAAGATAGGTGATAGAAAAGAAGGGATCAGTCATGAGGAATGTGAAGGTAGAATCAACATATTTCTTATGTGGCATGAGGTGACTTATGATTATCAACCTGGGGTACTAAAAGAATAGTGATGTATTTAATAGAAAAGGGACCCTTCATCTTTGACTCAAAATTAGTTAAATAAGGCACAATTTTTACTTTTTAGTCCTTTGTCATTTCACTTTCCTCCCTATTTTTCCTCATTCCTGAATCACTTCACTTTGCTCCTATTCATGAACTCTTTCATACTGCTGGAGGCATTCAATAACTCAAGTCTGGGTTTACTCAAAATTCAGGTAGTCTAACTACTGCAGACTTTATGCATCCTTATTAACACTTATGCATCTCTGATTGACATCTATATATCCATAATGGTGGTTTCAAACTTTCTCTTCTCTTTTCAAACTCCCACTTTATCCTCATGCTCTTTCCCTTTCAGCAGCCTGACCTCACTTGATACTTTACTGATACTAAAGCCATTCATTGTAAGCTTCTTTATTAAATATTTAAACCTGTTTTTACCAATATTCTCATTTTTTTTATTGCAATCTTGCTTAATTTCTTGCTGATGATATCTATTTCCTCCAATGTCCTCCAGGTGTTTAACTCCCTGAAACTCCAAGTCACTGAGTCATACAAAGTTAAAAGGGGATTCAGAGGTTATCTAGTTCAATTTGTCCATGAAAAAGATTATACAGATATAACTTTGGATAAGTGTTTATGTATATTTGTGTGTGTGTGTGTGTGTGTGTGTGTGTGTGTGTGTCAGAGATAGAGAGAGACAAAGATAGAGACAGAAACAGAGACACCAAGAGAGAAAATTTGACAAACTTAGAATGAAAACCTTCGATAAGTGGAACTTACTTTCTTCTCAGCATGATCATATCTTGCCTATCTTTAAGTAATTCTTCCCTTAACCCTGAGACTCCTTCAGGCAATAATCTGACTATGTGGTTCCATACTTAGTCAACTACAAAGGTTTCCTATCACCTCAACAATAAGTATAAATTCTTGTATTTAGCTTGTAAAGCTCTTTACAGACTCATTCCAATCGATCTTTCTAGTTACACAATTCTCTCTTTCTACCCCCTCCCTCCTTCTCTCTCTGTCTCTGTCTCTGTCTCTGTCTCTCTCTGTCTCTCTCTCTCTCTCTCTCTCTGTCTCTCTCTCTCTCTCTATCCCTCTCTCTCTCTCTCTCTCACACACACACACACACACACACATGCATGTGCACACACACACACACACACAAGCACATTCACACACATAAAAATAGACCTACTTTCTGTTATATAGACATTAACCTCCCATCTCTATGTCTTTCACCCATCAATCCCACATACCTGGAATATACTCTCTCCTTCACTTTGCCTCATAAAGTCTTACACTTTACTTAAGGAATAGTTTGAAGAACCACTTTCTGCATGAAACCTTTCCTCATTTCCCCAACTGCTAAATCAGAGGATTAAATCATTTTGTATTTAACTACAATTGTCTTTGTTCATTTTATTTTTATATGTTTACATATAACTTAAATATGTGTATATATATATATATGTATATATATATATATATATATATATATATATATATATATATATATATATATATATATATATATATATATATATATATATATGAAATACATTGATCTATCCCATCACTGAATCAATATTTATTACACACCTACTATGTTCTAGGCACTGTGCTAAATGCTGGGTATACAAAGAAAGATAAAATACATTCCCTATTCTTGAATAAATCATAGTCCAATGAGAGAAATATCCTGCAAAAAAACAAAAACAAAAAAAGAAAAGTAAAAACAAGCTATGTATAAGATAAACTAAAAATTATTACTAGAGGAAAGGAACTTTAATTAAAATGGATTGGGAAAGACTTTCTGTAGGTGATATTTTAGCTAAAATTTGAAGGACACCATGGAAGTCACAAAAAGCAGAGATGAGAAGAGACAGTATTGTTAACATTGAATGCATTGAGATTAAATCACTTACTTAGGATCATAGAGCTAGTGAATGTTAATTGTTTGAGTTGGATTTGAACTCAGATCCTCATGACTCCAGGGCTGGTTTTATATCCAGTTCACTGTCTAACTGCTCACCTTACTAAACTTCTTGAAAAAGAAGAAATGGTTTACATGGATGATTTGATCCTTTGTTCCTCAAATACTGGAACTCTGTCTTCCCAGAAATCAGCTGGAGTCAGGATCACTAAACATCTTTATTCTTGATGTTTTATGGTCAAGGTCAGGGGATTAGGCCTAACACACACCTTCCTCCCTCAAACTCCCGGAGAGACTGAGTCAGCTTCTACATCTCAATTCCTCTTCATCCTCCTACTCCTCCCACATGTCACTTCCCCCTCTTTGTACCACCAGTCAAGTCAGCACAGAACAGCTGGGGAGGGTCAACCTTCAAACAAGTTAATAGGAAACTATCCAATTGGCAATTATTCTCACATGCTTCATTATCCAAGTGCATTGCTCAGTTCTAACCCTTTACATCTCCTGCTTTCTTTTGTTTTAGACCACAGGTGGTCACGCCATCCCTGACTTTTCAGGGAGGTGAGAACCCCAAAAAGGAGGTGATCATGCCTCTCCTGACTTCTCAGGAGGGGAGATGAAAGCACTAAAAAGGAGATAATTATGCCCTCCCTGACATCTCAGGAAGGGAGATGAAAAGCACCAAAGAGAAATGGGGATTTGCTAGCAAGTTTCTGGGTTGAAGGGCCTTATTAGAGACAAGTGTACACAAACCCATCAGCATGGGAGTTATTACACAAGCACATAGCAATAACGCAGAGGATATTAGTGATGACTCTCCCCACAGTCAGTGCAGACTCGATGTGGTGTAACAAATAGGAATTGTACATGCAAATAGTGATATAACAAACAATATAAATCAAAATGGTTTTGTAAAAGATTTCCAGAATTTTGTAAGGATGCGGTTCCCGCAAAACAAGAGAAGGGAATTGTAAGGGCCTTTTAAATGGGTGGCGCCACAGTGCAACGGGAGATTTGAGTGGCCCAGAAGTATTCTCTGTGAATATAGGACTGCCCTGTGGGTGGGATCCTGTCCATATTGAAATAGTTTCGTAATTGGTGACGACTCTCTTGCTGGTTGGCTGTATGTGTGACCTCATAGGCCCTTTATAAGCCCATTGCAGACAGCAGTTGCTCTCTTTAACCTGCTCTCTAACCTGGGGTAGCCAAGCCAAGATAAGCTGATGGATAGCCGAGAGAGGTAAGGAGTTTGGTAGTGAACACGTGGGTCTTCAGACCAGGTGTTCACTAGGGAATTGACAAGTCAGGGCAAGGCATTATGTGAGTAGGTATAATAAAGGCTTTTAAGATTACACGTGGCTGTTCTTGAGCATGCTACTGGTTATTAAACTATAGATTCAAGAGATCGTGGCCAGAGACCTTTGAAGGCATCAGAGGAGGTGAGATGGATAGAGTTGACACTGCAAAGGTCAGTGGTCAAAGGTACTCTGTTGGGCCTATGGCAGACTAGTAATTGTAACTGCCAGGAAGGCATGTTACACTCAATTCCTTGTCATCTGGCTCCCTACCAGAGGACTCTATTTAAAGTACTTTTTATGAGGTCATGAGTGACCTTTTAATTGTAAAATCTTGTTAAATTTAACCTTCTTTTCTCCAATCTCCTATTCTCTGTTGCCATGTCATTCCATTTTACCCCATACTCACTTTGTTTTACCCAAAAGCCTTCACTTCACACTCTTATTTTACTTGTACCAATAGAAACTTAGTTCTCTGAAATCTTGATCTTATTGTAACCCACATCATTTCCCTCTTGATAATCTTCTCTTTCTCTATAATTTTCAGTCTTTTACTACTTCATGTCCATATATGTCTATAAAGTTGCCCCATATTTTCCTCCTCATTAAAATAATAATTAAAAAACTTTACTTGATCCTATAACCTTTTCAAATTATAATTCTGCCTAATTTCTTTCACAGATGAACTCATAGAAACAAGTATATACATATCTTATTTCTATGTCTTTCCTCTCTTTCAATTCTAAACTATGTGAAATATGTTTTCTTATATTGTTTGGGCTAGTTTTCTGGAGTTCCTTCAACTGGCCTTAGCCTCAATAGTATAGAGACCATGAGAATGGTCAAGAATTGAGTCTGAATTCTTTATTCTGGCTCAGTCTTGATCTTAGTGCAGGAGTCATGGGAGCTACCAAGAGCATTTCAAAGATAGAATGTCTATCTTCCAGTCCTCAGGAATGCAGGGCTGGTTCAATATTATAAAAAGCTATTAGCATACTTCACTATATAATAACCAACTTAACTAAACCATATTATTATCTCAATAGGTGCAAAAAAAGTATTTGTTAAAAAGCAACATCTATTCCTGTTAAAAAACATTGGAGAATATATGAATAAATGGGCTTTTCCTTAAAATAGTCAGTAGCAGCTAATTAAAACAATTAACAAACATCATATGTAAGGGGAATAATCTGTAACCATTCCCAATACGATCAGGGGTGAAACAAGTTTGCCCACTATCACCATTACTGTTCCATATTGTATTAGAAATGCTAGCTTTGGCAATGAGAGTTGAGAAATATATTAAAGGAATTAAAGTAGGTAATGAGGAAACCAAATAACCAAATTATCACTCTTTGCTGATGATATGATGGTATACTTACAGAATCTCAGAGATTCTACTAAAAAGCTATTAGAAATAATCCACACCTTTAGCAAAGTTGCAGGATACAAAGTAAACCCACATAAGTCATCAGATTTTATATCTCACTAACAAAATCCAACAGAGTTACAAAGAGAAATTCCATTTAAAGTAACTATTCATAGTATAAATTATTTGGGAATCTCTCTGCCAAGGGAAAATCAGAAACTATATGAGCAAAACTACAAAAAACTTTCCACACAAATAAAGTCAGATCTAACTAATTGGAAAAAATATTAAATGCTCTTGGATAGGACAAGGAAATATAATAAAGATGATAATACTACCTAAACTAATCTACTTATTTAGGGCTATACCAATCAGACTCCCCCAAAATATTTTAATGACCTAGAAAAAATAACAACAAAGTTCATATAGAAAAACAAAAGGTCAAGAATTTTAAGGGAATTAATTAAAAAAAAAAAAAAAAACAATGAATGTGGTCTAGCTATACCAGACCTAAAATTACATTATGAAGCAGCAGTTACCAAAACCATTTGGTATTGGCTAAGAAATACACTAGTTGATCAGTGGAATAGGTTAGGTTAAAAGGAAAAAAACAGCCAATAACATTAATAATCTAGTGTTTGACAAACCCAAAGACCCCAGCTTTTGGTATAAAAACTCACTGTTTGACAAAAATTGCTGGGAAAATTGGAAATTAGTATGGTAGAAACTAGGCATTGACCCACACTTAACACCTTACACCAAGATAATGTCAAAATGGGTTCATGACCTAGGCATAAAGAATGAGATTATAAATAAATTATAAGAACATAGGATAATTTACCTCTCAGGGTTTTGGAAGAGGAAGGAATTTATGACCAAAGAAGAACTAGAGATCATTACTGATCACAAAATAGAAAAATTGATTATATCAAATTGAAAAGTTTTTATACAAACAAAAGTAATGTAGACAAGATTAGAAGGGAAGCAATAAACTGGGAAACCATTTTTACAGTCAAAGATTCTAATAAAGGCCTCATTTCCAAATATATATAGAGAATTGAATCTAATTTATAAGAAATCAAGCCATTCTCCAATTGATAAATGGTCAAAGGATATGAACAAACAATATTCAGATGAGAAAATTGAAACTATTTCTAGCCATATGAAAAGATGCTCCAAGTCGTTATTAATCAGAGAAATGAAAATTAAGACAACTCTGAGTTACCACTACACACCTGTCAGATCAGCTAGAATGACAGGGAAAGATAATGCAGAATGTTGGAGGGGATGTGGGAAAACTTGGACACTGATACATTGTTGGTGGAATTGTGAATACATCCAGCCATTCTGGAGAGCAATTTGGAACTATGCTCAAAAAGTTATCAAAATGTGCATACTCTTTTATCCAACAGTGTTACTACTGGGATTATATTCCAAAGAGATTTTAAAAAAGAGAAAGGGACCTGTATGTGCAAGAATGTTTGTGGTAGCCCTTTTTGTAGAGGACAGAAACTGGAAACTGAGTGGATGTGGTATATAAATATTATGGAATATTATTGTTTTATAAGAAATGACCAGCAGGGTGATTTCAGAAAGGCCTGGAGAGACTTACATCAACTGATGCGGAGAGAAATGATCAGGAGCAGGAGATCATTATATACTTCAACAACAATACTATATGATGATCAATTCTGATGGTCATGGCCCTCTTCAACAATGAGATGAACCAAATCAATTTCAATAGAGCAGTAATGAATTGAACCAGCTACACCCAGAGAAACAACTCTGGGAGATGACGTGAACCACTACATAGAATTCCGAATACCCCTATTTTTGTCCGCCTGCATTTTTTATTTCCTTCATAGGCTAATTGTACACTATTTCAAAGTCCGATTCTTTTTGTACAGCAAAATAACTGTTTAGATCTATATGCATATATTGTATTTAACTTATACTTTAACATATTTAACATATATTGGTCAACCTACCATCTGGGGGAAGGGATGGGGGAAGGAGGGGAAAAGTTGGAACAAAAGGTTTTGCAATTGTCAATGCTGAAACATTACCCATGCATATATCTTGTAATAAATAAAAAGCTATAATAAAAAAATTAGAAGAACATAGGATATTTACGTTTCAGATTTGATTGGCATAACACTAAATAAATAGACTAGTTTAGGTAGTATTTTGCTTTTTACTATATTCGCTTGACCTATCCAAGAACACTTAATATTTTTTACAATTGTTTAGATCTGACTTTATTTATGTGGAAAGTGTTTTGTAGTTTTGCTCATATAATTCTTGACTTTTCCTTGGTAGATAGATTCCCAAACATTTTATACTATTGACATTTATTTTAAGTGGAATTTCTCTTTGTACCTCTTGATGTTTGATTTTGTTACTGATGTATGAAAATGCTGAGAATTTATGTGCATTTATTTTGTATCCTACAACTTTGCTAAAGTTGTGGATTATTTATAATAGCTTTTTCATAGAATTTCTGGGGTTCTCGAGGTATACCTTCATATCATCTGTAAAAAGTGATAATTTGGTTTCCTCATGACCTACTCTAATTCTATTAATGTGTTTTTCATCTTTTATTGCCAAAGCTAGCATTTCCAATACAATATTGAATAGTAATGGTGATAGTGAGCAACCTTATTTCACTCCTGATTTTATTAGAAATGGTACTATTTTATCACCATTACACATGATGCTTACTGATGGTTTTAAATAGATGTCACTAACTATTGTAAGGAAAAGTCCATTGACTCCTACACTGTCTGGTGTTTTTAATAGGAATGGTTGTTGGATTTTATCAAATGCTTTTTCTGCATCTATTGAGATGATCATATGGTTTTTGTTAATTTGATTATACATATAATCAATTATGTTAATAGTTTTCCTACATGCCTGCATTTCTGGTATAAATCCCGCATTGTCATGGTGTATTATTCCAGAGATGATTTTCTGTAATCTTTTTGCTAGTATTTTATTTAAAATTTTTGCATTATTGTTCATTAGGATGATTGGTTTAGGTGTCAGTACCATGTCTGTGTCATAAAAAGAAATTGGTAGGATTCCTTCAATCCCTGTTTTTTTCCAATAGTTTATATAGCATTGGAGTTAATTGTTCTTTAAATGTTTAGTAGAATTCACATGTAAATCCATCTGGTCTTGGGGATATTTTCTTAAGGAGTTGACTAATAGCTTTCTCTCTTTCTTTTTCTAAAATGGGACTATTTAAGCAATTTACTTCTTCCTCTGTTAATCTGGGCAACCTATATTTTTGAAAGTATTCATTCATTTCATTTAAGTTATCAGATTTATTGGCATAAAATTGGACAAAATAACTTGTAATTATTGGTCTAATTTCCTCTTCATTACTGAAAGTTCTCCCTTATAATTTTGATTTTACTCTTTCCTTTTTCTAACAAAATTTAGTAAGGGTATATGTATTTTGTTGGTTTTATTTATTAATTCAATAGTTTATTTTAGTTTCAATTTTATTAGTCTATCCTTTTATTTTTCATTTTCAAGTTTAGTGTTTTGGGGGTTTAATTTGCTCTTTTTCTAGCTTTTTTAGTTGTAAGCCTAATTCACTGATTTTCTCTTTCTCTGTTTTATGCAAATAGGTCTCTAGAGATATAAAATTTTCCCTTATTATGACTTTGGCTGCATCCCACAAATTTTGGTATGTGCTCTCATTATTGTCATTCTCTTGAGTTAAATTTTTAATTGTGTCTATGATTTGCTATTTCACCCAATCATTCTTTAGGATGAGATTATTTAATTTCCAATTACTTTTTGGTCTATTTTTCTCTGGCTTTTTATTGAATGTAATATTT
Organism: Sminthopsis crassicaudata; assembly: GCF_048593235.1. NCBI lineage: Eukaryota > Metazoa > Chordata > Mammalia > Dasyuromorphia > Dasyuridae > Sminthopsis > Sminthopsis crassicaudata. The sequence goes on along the minus strand of NC_133618.1, from coordinate 460,506,762 downwards.
ATTGCATCATGGTCTGAAAAGCAGGAATGTACTATTTTTGCCTTTCTGCATTTGAATTTGAGGTAATATATAGTCAGTTTTTGTTTAGTTTTCATGAACTGTTGACAAGAAAGTGTATGCCTTTCTGTCTCCATTTAGTTTTCTCCAAAGATCTATTATACCTAACATTTCTAGTGTTCTATTTAATTCTTTAATTTCTTTCTTATTTATTTTGTGGTTTGATTTATCTAGTTCTGAGAGTGCGAGTTTTAGATATCCCACTATTTTAGTTTTGCTGTCTATTTCTTCTTGCAACTCTCAATTTCTACTTTAGGAATTTAGATGTTATACCACTTAATGCACATGTTTAGTGTTTATATTGCTTCACTATCTATGCTACCCTTTAGCAAGCTATAGTGCCCTTTCTTATTGCTTTTAATTAGATCAGTTTTTGCTTTTGCTTGATCTGAAATGAGGATGGCTACCCCTGCTTTTTTGACTTCTCCTGAAGCATAGCAGGTTCTGCTCCAGTCTTTTACCTTTACTCTTTATGTATGCTCTGCTTCAAATGTGTTTTTTCTCTAAAGAACATATTGTATGATTCTGGCTTTTAATTCAGTCTGCTATCTATCTCCACTTTATGGGGGAGTTTGCCCCATTTACACTTATAGTTAAGATTACTAATTCTGTATTTCCTGCCATCTTGTTAACACCAGATTATGCTTTTCTCTTTCCTTTCCCCCTTACCCCACTCCCTTGTATTAAACATATGAGCACCACTTGCCTTACCCAGCCAACCCTTTTTAGGATCCCTCCCTCTTCCTTAGAATTCCACATCTTTTCTTAAACCTTTCCCTTACAATTTCTATATTCCCTTCTATTTAGCCTACTCCTTCCTTTTTCACTTTTCCCCTCCTACTTTTCAATGAGATGGGAGAAGTTTCTCTGGAAATTGCATCTGTTGAATATTTTGTCTTTGAACCAATTCTGATGAAAGTAAAATTCACAGTATGTTCGTCCCTCTCCCTTCTTTCCCTCAGATATAATAGCTTTTCTTTGCCTCTTTTGAGATGTGTGCCTTCACTTTTTTTCCTTTTTTCTGTTACAATTTTCTTTCCACCTTTAATTCTTTTTTTATATTATATCCATAAAACTAAATTACACATGTAATCTTTATGTATACTCCTAAGAGAAATATAGTTCTAAAGAGTTCTTTTTACCTTTTTATCCTTCTCTTGAGTCCTATATTTGGAGATCAAATTCTTTGTTTAGCTCTGTTTTTTTTCATCAGAAATAAATGGAATTCATCTATTTTATTGAAAGTCCATCTTCTTCCCTGGAAAATGCTCAGTTTGGCCAAGTAAGTTATCCTTGGCTCCATATGAAGTTCCTTTGCCTTTCAGAAAATCAGATTCCAGGTCCTTTGGTCTTTTAATGTGGATGCTATTAGAGCCTGAGTAATCCTTATTGTGACTCCTCTGTATTTAAATTGTTCTTTTCTGGCTGCTTGTAGCATATTTTCCTTGGTCTGATAGTCCTGGAATTTAGTCACAATATTTCTTGAAGTTTTGATTTTGGGATCTCTTTCAGTAGGTGATCTATGAATTCTTTCAATGTCTATTTTATCTTCTGTTTCTATAAAATCTGGGCAGTTCTCTTTGATGATTTCCTGAAAACATAGTGTGTAGGGTCTTTTTTTCATTATGATTTCCAGGGCATCCAATAATCCTTAGATTATTTCTCTTAGTCACCAGAACCATTTGGTATCAGCTAAGAAATAGACTAGTTGATCAGTAGAATAGGTTAGGTTCACAGGGCAAGATAGTGAATAAAAATAGCAACCTGATGTTTGACAAACCCAAAGATCCCAACTTCTTGGATAAGAATTCATTATTTGACAAAAACTGCTGTGAAACTGGAAATTAGTATGGCAAAAACTAGGCATGGACCCACATTTAACACCACGTACTAAGATAAGATCAAAATGGGTTCATGAATTAGGCATAAAGAATGAGATCATAAATAAATTAGAGAAACATAGGATAGTTTACCTTTCAGACTTGTGGAGGAGAAAGTAATTTGTGACTAAAGGAGAACTAGAGATCATTATTGATCACAAAATAGAAAATTTTGATTGCATCAAATTAAAAAGCTTTTGTACAAACAAAACTAATGCAAACAAGATTAGAATGGAAGTAATAAATTGGGAAAACATTTTTACAGTTAAAGGTTCTGATAAAGGCCTCATTTCCAAAATATACAGAGAATTGACTCTAATTTATGAGAAATCAAGCCATTCTCTAATTGATAAATGGTCAAAGGATATGAACAGACAATTTTCAGATGATACAATTGAAACTATTTCCACTCATATGAAAGAGTGTTCCAAATCACTATTGATCAGAGAAATGCAAATTAAGAAAACTCTGAGATACCACTACACAACTGTCAGATTGGCTAAGATGACAGGAACAAATAATGGTGAATGTTGGAGGAGATGTGGGAAAACTGGGGCACTGATGCATTGTTGGTGGAGTTGTAAAAGAATCCAACCATTCTGGAGAGCAATCTGGAATTATGCCCCCAAAGTTATAAAACTGTGCATACCCTTTGATCTAGCAGTGCTACTACTGGGCTTATATCCCAAGGAAATACTAAAGAAGGGAAAGGGACATGTATGTGCCCAAAATGTTTGTGGCAGCCCTTTTTGTAGTGGCTAGAAACTGGAACTTGAATGGATGTCCATCAATTGGAGAATGGTTGGGTAAATTATGGTATATGAAGGTTATGGAATATTATTGTTCTGTAAGAAATGACCAACAGGATGAATAAAGAAAGGCTTTGAGCAGAAGTAGGAGATCATTATACACTTCAACAATGATACTGTATGAGGATGTATTCTGATGGAAGTGAATATCTTCAACATACAGAAGAGCTAATTCAATTACAATTGATCAATGATGGAGAAAATCAGCTACACCCAGAAAAGGAACACTGGGAAATGAGTGTAAAATGTTAGCATTTTTTGGTTTTCTCCCCAGATTATTTGTACCTTCCGAAACCAATTCTTCCTTTGCAACAACAATAGCAACAACAAAATTTGGTTCCGCACATATCTATTGTACCTAGGATATACTATAACATATTTTAATATGTATGGGAATGCCTGCCATCTAGGCGAGGGAATAGAGGGAAGGAGGGGAAAAATTCAGAACAGAGGGGAGTACAAGGGACAATGTTGTAAAAATTACCTATGCATATGTACTGTCAAAAATGTTATAATTATAAAATTAATTTTAAAAAAAAGATTATTTCTCCTAGATCTATTTTCCAGGTCTGTTGTTTTTCCTAGTAGATATTTAACATTTTTTTTCTTTTTTCTTTCTTTTTTTTTTGTTTTGTTTTGGTTTGGTTTTGCTTGACTGATTCTTGGTATCTCATTGAGTCATTCATTTCCATTTGTTCAATTCTGATTTTTAATTAATTATTTTCTTCATTTATTTTTTTTTAAATTTCTTTTTGTACTTGTCCAATTGAGTTTTTCAATGAGTTGTTTTGTTCTATGGGATTTTTTTTTTCCATTTTGCTAATTTTATTTTTAAGGAGTCATTTTCCTTTTCCAATTCACTAATTATATTTTTCAGGGACTTGATTTCTTTTCCCCCTCTATCTTTTAATGAGTTACATGTCTTATCCAGATCCTATTGAAAAACATTCCTTTCCTTTCCCCATTTTTTTCTAGCTCTCTTTTAAGAGCCTTTTTAATATCTTCTATGAGAGTCTGATGTAGTGGTGACCATATCATATCTATCTTTGGGTTTTCATCTAGAGACAAACTGTTTTTAGTCTCCTATGGTTTGAAATCTGTTCTTTTTCAGTATAGAAGCTATCTATAGTTAGAGCCTGCTTTGCCTTTTTACTAATTTTAACAAAAAAAGAAAAAAAAATCTGCAGTCTGCTTTTGGGGCAATGTGGGTTATTGAGTTTCCTCAACAGACAACAGGAAATAGCAATGAAGCAACAGTGGGACAGCAATGGCTGCACTGGGATCAGCATTTACCCTGGGATTAGCGTCTGTGCTGAGTTCAGCATCTGTGCTGGGAATAGCGGTTGCATGCTGAGATTGTGCTGAGTCCCTCCCAGTGCTGGGTGGGTGTGGCCAGGTCCTGAGAGCCTCTAGTGTTTTGGGGGTTATAGTCTTTACCCCTGTGTTTATAGCTTCTCTGCTAATATACTGGCTTGCTACCAGGGCAGAGTAGCCCACACTGTGGCAAAGTTCTCCTCACAAATTTTCATCTGGTGAAGACCAAACCCGGCCCCACTCCAGTCTGCTCAGCATGAGCTGTTTTCTGTGCTCTCACTGCCAACCTACCTGAGTCTGCACCTGGCCTAGTCCCATTCCATCCCTGCATGTGCAAAACAGACCTTTTCTGGCAAATGTCAAGATTATCTTTTGCTGGTAATGTGTTGTACTCCCAATATTCATGGCTTTTGACAGTCAAGCACTAATTCTGAGTTTGAGGGTAAATGAGAGCTCAGAAAGACTTACCATCTTGGCTCCAGCCCCCTCTCATCAGTTTGAGATCAGAAGAGAAATTGATATGCCCAAAAAGAAACAGCATAGGAACTGCTTCATATGATACCACATGTAATCAGTTATACTGTGAGGAGAGCCTCACAAGGCAAGTTATAAAAATGTTACACACTCATCAGCGCCTCATAAGTGTTCCATTAAGTAATTATAGTATAGGTATAGTATAGGTAATTATAATTAATTAGCACCAGTCCATGGAGTATGTTCAGAGTTGCCCTACCAGGTTCTTGCTGACCATGTATGCTGGCTCAGCACTTGAATACTTGAAAATGATGAAATTTCTGTCTATGTCTGCTTATGCTTAAAGATATGAACATTTTGAAATGGTAAAGAAATTCCCATTGTTAATGGCTGAGTTGGTAAAGCTTATGATGATCTGTTATACATTTTAAGAGCTTTTTATTTTAAAGGTAGAACCAAAATCTCAGAATAGAGCATTCTTTTAGAATTCTCTGAACATTCCCCTCCAAAAACCTTTAAAATAATTTGGAAAATCAAATTCTAGAGTTGCATAACAAAAAAAAAAAGTGGAGAATAAGACATTTTTTCTAGCCTAAGACAACATCCTACTGCTATTACTTTTTTTCTTGATATGGACTTATCTTAGTGAATCTTTGGCTATTTTTATTTGTTAATTCATTTTTGCCTGGTATCCTTTCCTAAGTGAATTAATATCATCCTAGAACTGATTGTGTATAGACTTTGGAGTCTTCTTATAAGTCCCAGATGTCTAGTTAAAATCCTGGACATCTCACTTGGGGAACTAATATTGATCTCAAAAAGTTTAGGAACCACAGGGCTTAGGATTTCATAAAAAGATCCTCTGTTCTGGGCCCATGGAAGTTCACTTTTAGAGGAATCTGTCCTCCAACAAAGAATTCACATCATCATTTCAAAGTACCAATGAACTTTACCATTGAGCTACCACATACTTAGCAAAAACCACAGAGTCATAATTTCTCAAGTATGCAAGTGTTGAGCCAGTGCATTTAATGAACTAGAAACAGAAAAAGCAACTCTGTCCATGTTCAATGAGTTGGCCTTCATTACACTATTCCTACAATTAAATATTTAGTATCTACAGCAAATTGACAAGAATCCCTTTCCACATTTATTCATTGCCTTAATTCTGGTGTTCCAAGGAGAATCAAGTGATTTTCTTTCAACTGTCTTACCCAATCCATTGCACAAATTATTTTCAGACAGTATGTGGATAATTTTTTAGATGTGCCATAGCTGATTACTTGGTGATCCCAAGCACTTTCATATACAAAGTTATGCAAATTAAACAAGTACCTGTTTTACAAAACTTATGAGATGCTATTGCCTACTTAGAATTTTAGAAGAGGTTGGCCCAATCCAAGAATATTCAGTATAAAAGGAAAAATTGAAAACTGGAATAAATAAACATATAAGGGGAAAAAAGTTAAGATTAAACAAACAAAAGTTTTCCCTTTTAGAGGAAGAAACTCTACTCTGCGGTGAGTGGAGCTCTCTTCATAGGGATTCAAAGAATTGACTCTGCTACAAATCACTCCCCCAATTTACTTTCAGGTGAGAGCCCAATCTGTCCTAGGTTTAACTAAGACTCAATTGCTTTTAGCACAAAGACTGATTCAACTAAAAGCCCAAATGAAATAATTCCAAATGTCCTTTCAATACACAAGATGCATTAAAAGTTCTTTAGGGATTCCAGCAATACTTTGGATTAACCTATTGGAAATACAAACACATTGTTTTAATTTGAGTCTATGTATACATAGTAAGTGAAATTTTGCCTACATATGCCTGCCAAAGCATATGACATTCAAAATGTAGTTTTTAGTTTACTCAGAGATAGGGCAAAAGGCAACAGGCTTAATTCAAAAAGAAATAAAATCAAATACTTAGAGCTGCAAAGGACTTTATAAACTGTCTAACATTTTTGTTTTACAAATGAAAGAAATAAGAAACTGAAGCTCATAGAGGTTGAGTGATTTTTACAAGGGTCACAAAATAGTAGGTAACAATAATAGAGAACAATTATATAGCAGATATAAATGGTTCCAGATTCTATATTACACACTTTCCAAATATTTAGACTCCTGTCTTCTACTGTCAAATGAAGCACTTTCAATTTTTTTTCAGTTTCAGTGGATTGAGGAAACTCTTTGAGTTCAATATTAGTTCTCTATGTCAGATTTTTTTTCATCTCCAGGATTTGAAGCCAGACCTCTTAAACTCACAAGATGACCTCAAAGCAAATATGACCTACCTACCCCTAGGATGATGTTCAATCACTGAAGAAAAGATACACTAAGCAAAAATAAATTAAAAAGTATCAGTAGTCAGTGGATGGTGATGGGATGTTTAGTTTAAGATACCTATAATGCATCCTTGTTGAGACATTTAATAAGCAGTTGATAAATTGACACTGGAATTCAGGAAAGGGATTGGGGCTGGGAATATAGATTTGGGAATCATTTGTGTAATTATAATGTCTAAATATGGGTCAGAAAATGGAATTACCAAGGGAGGAAGCAGAGAGGAGAATGCCCAGGACCAAAACTTGGGAGACAATAATGCTTAGGATACAGGAAATAAATGAAAATCTAGCTAAAGATATTGGAGAATGGTCACACATAAAAGGAAATTCAAGGAAGAATTGTGTCAGAGAAGAGAAATAAAGGGGATAGAGAAGATGAAAAAGAGATTGTTAAACATGTAAAATTTTGCAGAGATGTGAATGATTATGAGTATTAAAGATTCAGCACTTAATATATCATTGGCAACTTTGGAGGAAGCTACTTAAATAAAGCACTTGGGTCAGAAGCCAGATTAAAAGAAGTTTAGAAGTGATTACATAGTGAAGAAGTATAAGCAGTGAGTTTCAAGTACTTTTTCTCGAGTTTGGAAGTGAATGGAAAAGAAGAGATATAGGAAAATTATTTGAAAGTATGACAGAATCAAATAATGGTTTTAGAATGGTGGATAAAAGCTATTTTTGGCGGTCATGGAAGAGTCAGTAGAGAGGGAAAGATTTTAAATGAGAGAAGATGATGATTGATGCTACAAAGTTCCAAGAGGAGGAATGATATCAGATATAGAAGATACAAAGAAGGAGTTAGCTTTGGTAAGAGCAGGGTCAATTTTTCTTCTGATACTGAACTAAGAAGAATATTGAGAATGAATATGTTTAGAGGGTTAGATATAAGATATATAAGGAAAGATCATAACAAATATTTTCCTTTTTCCCCAACAAAGTAGAAAGTAAAATCATAATAAATGAAGGTAACATAAGAGATTTTGTTAAAAAGAATAAAAATTTAAAACAACTGAGATAAGGAGTATGATTGAAAAGTCAACTAAATTTTAAAAGAAATGATATGTTGCCAGGAAGTCCAAGAGATATTTAAGTAAAGTGAATATATAGTGGATCTAGATTTCAGAGTTGTGAGATTCTACAATATTCTTTAACAGTTCTGGAGTAGGAATAGAGAAGTAAGACTATGAATACAACCTGAACATGGGAAATAAAGGAACATGGATTAGTGAAAATACAAGGAGGCAAAGCTTTCAAGTCCATGGGAGCACTAGTTAACTATAAAGTCAAAGCCTGGAAGAAGAAAGTGAAACAAATAGAGATCCAGCTCTTGTTCACTTATTACTTGTGTTAACTTTGAGCAAATTAAATAACCCCTGTGTTGATTGGATCAACAGGCTGATATGAAGGTATTTAAGATCATATTTGGGGTGAGGGAGGAATGAAGTTTAGCAAGAGTAAGGCAAAGAAACTGAAATATGGGAAAGAATGAAAAATTTCAGGATTTTGTATTATGGAGGTTAAATGAGGCTAGGTTAAAAAATATATCTGGAAGATATCAGCATGAATATCCAAGTCCCTATGGTAATAACAGTAGGAATTGGCTCTGGTTGAGGAACCTGGGTTCTTCATATCCTCATATCCCATAACTGATGCTTAGACCTTATGACGTATATGACCACAAATCTATGATTAACCTTCCTAGACCTCAGTTTCCTAATCTGAAAAATAATAGCTTAGTCTAGATGATTACTGTGGTTCTCTCCATTTCTAATAATTTTTTACTAACATCAAATCTCTTTGCAACTATCTTTTATACATATACATACATATATATATATATATATATATATATATATATATATATATATATATATATATATATATATATAATTTTGAGGGAATTGGGGTCAAGGGATTTGGCCAGAGTCACACAACTAGAAAGTATTATTAAATATCTGAGGCCAGATTTGAACTCAGGTCTTCTTGACTGTAGGGTAGATATTGAATCAACTTTGCCATTTAGCTGCCCCTCCATTTCTAATCATAATAATAGCTTAGACTAGATGGCCTTTGAAGTCCCCTCTATTTCTAATCATAATATTAGCAAGTATTTATATAGTATTTTTAAGTTTACAAAATATTTTGCACATACTGTCTCATTCGATTCTCACAAATGTGATTTTTATAACTAATGCTATTGTTATCATTGTTTTAGAAATAATGAAGCTGATGCAGACTGAGCTTAAGTGACTTGCTCAGAATCATATAGCTAGTAAGTATATGGGAGCACATTTGAACTTAGGTTTTCTGAAAATATCCATTGAAGATAACCAAAATCTAGGAGATGTCACTAACATTTGGGAAAGGTCATATATTTGAATAAAATTCAATTGTGAGGAGTATATGTTTTTGGGTGATGGTTGAAGATGGAAGGCAGATAAGTGACTAGGAATATTATATTTTCTTTACGAATTAAGGTACTAAAGTTCAGAGGGAATACAATCGCTTGGCCAAGATCTCATGCCTTGTGATAAGTGGTAAGAATAGGATTCAAACATATATCTTCTGAATGCATGTCAATTGCTCTTCCCACTCCAGGCTTCATCTTCACATCTATTAAATAAATTAGTGCTCAGGACTTATAAAAAAATGTCTCCTGAATTCCTTCATCTTTGTGAGCAAGGAGAAGAGGGACTATTCTTTAATCACAGGTGTTATGAAGCTGATTAGGTTTGATTGCATGTTTCATGGTTGCTATTGATCTGAGTGATGATAGATGGGTCAGCGATTGTCACTGTCATATCATGACCATAATTGCATGAATTATTTGCCAGGGTTGGGCACCTCTTACTCACATGCATTAATAATAATTTCTCAAAATGTTTTGCCTTGACAGAGATTGAATGATTTCCAAAGGTCCCATACAGCTCCTTCAACATGCAGGAAAAAGTATATTCATAAATTACCCAATTGACACAGATGCCAACCTGGATAGCAAAAGGATAAATTGAACATCCTTCTTTCAGACACAGCTCTGGATAGCATGAATGTCTGAGGTTTTGTTGAAGTCATTGTGATGTTACTTTGATTACATGTGGCCAAAAATGGAGGTCCTTTTGTTTTCCCTTTTATACAAAAAAATTACTTGATAGTATTCTGTATTCAAAGTTCAGTGGGAGCTACTAAAATAAATGCTACATAAATTTCGTTATTTCAAGTAGGAAAACAGAAGCATATGTAGATCAAGAAATGAAATAGATTTTAGTTTATTTCTTCTTTCTAGTTTATTCTTCTTTCCTTTCACCTTAATAAATTTATTCCTTAGTAGATTGTAAACGCCTTGAGGGAAACAACTATTTTTGTTTGTTTGTTTGTACATATGTTTGTACATATGTAAATTGAAGAACAAATGGTCTCATACATACTTGCCTAAGTATGATAATTGGGCAATATTATTTCTATAATTCCTTCCAGCTCCAAAATTTTCTTTTCCTAATTAAGAAATTTGTAAATCAGTGTATTGGGTATACATGGAGAAGGACTATCGTTAGGAAATTTTTCTATAAACCTATTTCCCTAGTACAATTTAAGCTCCTTGAGAGAAATAACTAGAAATTTGAACTCAGGTCTGGTGACTTCAGATTCAATACTCACCCCATTATACTATACTGACTACTCTTCAGTATCTTTGAATCTATATACATCCCTACATATTCCCATTATCAGAAAACTGAGAATCAGAGAGACTATGGGACTTTACAGAATTGTTGAATTTCTGAATAGAATAGGATATCAATGATCATTGAGATGAGACCCAAGCTGAAAAGAAACTCTCCACTATACTATATCTGATTATTGGTTATTTTGAAGATTTAGAAAAGGTTTTGGCTTGGTAGGGAGAGAAAAACTGGATCTGATGATGTGACTGGGTTCAAATTTCACTTTCAACATTTGCTTCTTTTATGACCTTGAGCATACGGTTTTGACTTTTGGGGGACATCAATTTCCTAAATTGTAAATATTTGATGGCCTCTGATAACCCTTTTATTTCTAAACCTATAATCCTATGATTTAGGAAGTTCATACATTATGTTATAATGAAAATTTTAAAGTCTTCTTTTTATAAATGGAAGACCTATTGAAGATACATACCAGCACTAAACTCACTAACCATGTGAACTTAATCAAGTCCTTTCATTTCTCCTTGTTCAGTTTCTTCACCCTGTAAAAAGATACTATTGGTCTAGGTTATCTCTTCATTTCTTTATAGTTCTAAATCTTATTCTTCGATATGTGTCAATGCCAGGACTCAAATCAAACTCTCTAATCCCAAATACAGTTCCTTTCTATTCACTACTCTTGCTTTTAAAAAAAATTAAAAAAAAAATATATATATATATATATATATATATATATATATATATATATATATATATATATATATATATATATATATATATATATATATTATTTGTGTCTTAGACAATAGGTTAATGTCCCCTAAAGAAATGAGTAATTAGAAATTGTATTCATTTCAAATGTCTATTTATGTTTCTGCAGTCAGCTGCAACCAGATTTTAATTTGGACTAAGCTCTTCTACTTCCACTGAGGCCATTAATACCTATAAATGAATGACAAGGTCTTTGAATTCCAGCAAGAATTTGTCCAGGTTGTTTGCATTTTACTTGACTTATATTTAATAGCAAATAATCAGGCACAATTAATAATTTTTGTGATTACACCTAGACGTCAAAAAGAGCCAATATAAAAAAAAATTATTAAATGCCAACAATTATAAGAGAGATTGAGGAGATACAAAGACAAAACAAAACAAAAAACAAATAGTTATTTCTCTCAAGGAGCTTAAATTGTACTAGGGAAATAGGTTTATAGAAAAATTTCCTAATGATAGTCCTTCTCCATGTATACCCAATACACTGATTTACAAATTTCTTAATTAGGAAAAGAAAATTTTGGAGCTGGAAGGAATTATAGAAATAATATTGCCCAATTATCATTTTCCAAAGTTGAAAGTGAGACCAGAAAGAAAGGAAATGAATCAGCATAAATCACTCAGACAGCAGGCAACTATTTTCTACTACAGTTATTCAATTTTCTTTTTTTTCTCTGTAATATATTACAATAACTTGCATAATGTGTATGAATGTATGTATGTGTTTTTGTGTGCAGAATATGTGTGTGGAAGGGATGTAGGTTTGTGTATGTAAGGGGGTATTTTTCATTGATACTTTATTTTTTTTTAATCACAATTACTTCCCAGCATAATACTCCAATCATACAATTAAACCTCTTTTAAAACAAAGAAAAATAATTAATCAAGACAAACTAACTACATTTTCCAGCACATACAATATTCTACATCCTAAGCTCCCCATGTCTCTACTGAAAAAAGGGAAATGGCTTCCATTTTTTTTTTCTGAAGAACCAATATTGGGTCATTAATATATAATAGTTACACTGTGCTGTATTAGCAAATCACTTTCACACTTTCACAATCTCATTTGTTTTCAAAACAATCCTGTGAGGTTGGAAGTAAAAAGATAGACATCTCCAATTTAGAGATAAAGAAGCTGAGCCTAAGCAGAATTAGAGACTTGACCTAATATACAAAGCTAGGATCAAATAATAGATTTTTTTTTTCATAAGAAGATACCTGAGACCTTTCATCTTAATCTGATCCTCTAGTTTTATAAAAAGAGAAAACAAGTCAGAGCAAGGTAAGATGTCTTGTTCAAAGCAACAAAACTAGTGGCAGAGTCAGGAACTTTACACAGGACTTGGATTTCAAATTCAACACTCTTTCTATTGTACTAGTCTGATTGCCTGATGTACCTGTAAATATTTGTGTATGTGTATGAATTCACTATGTATCCATGTATATATACACTCTTCCACATATATATTATATTATAAATTGTGAGTGAAATGCATGTTGTGAAATATGTATAAATGTCATGTATGTATTTTAATTTTATGAATATATATATATATATATATATATACACTTATAGATACACATATGTTGAGAAATGTATACCTAAATGCATATTCATAGAATATATAAAGAGAAATATATAGAAATTTGTGTTTATATATATGCATATTGCATATGTATATTTATACATATCTACATACACATATACATGTGTATTACATGTATATATTGTGTGTTTTCAATTTTGAAGAAACACCAGATGGATAATTGCAGCCCCTAAGTGCCTAATCTGCTCTCCAGGACACGGGCAGATTTCTGAGCCAACAAAACTTAATTGAACTTTCTATTCCAGCTGGAAAAGGTTAGGGAGCTGTGCCGTGCAAACGAAGGCAGAATGAAAAGGTCAGTTGCTCACTTTTCTTTGTAATAGATTGACCAGCGACTTGTTTTGTGTGTGTGTGTGTGTGTGTGTGTGTGTGTGTGTGTGTGTGTGTTTGTGTGTGCACACGCTTGTGGGTGTTTTAATTTTTCCTCACAATTACTGGATTTTAAAACTTAATTAGCAAAGTGAGTTCTCTTTGCCTGCCTCAAGCTATGTAATTTACACAAATAGTGTAAATACCTTTTATTTACTCTTCATGTTCAGTCAGGATCCAATAGCTCACACAGGGAGATGGTCTATGACCCAGACAGGATAAGGCAGAAGTTATCCCCTTCTAGTTAGCCTTATCCTCTTTTTCATGGCCCTTCCATATTATTCCCAATCTAATCTTAGACCTTTCATAAACCCTACAACAAGCTAAATCTCTAGCATTCCTGAAGTATGTCTTTTTTCATTTCTACCACTTATCAATCATTGTATAATTTAATTACATTAATTTACATTTATATATTAGTAATTGTTTAGAAATATTATTATATGAATTATTCAATCTTCCATAATGTCCTACTTTTTAAGGTTCTTTTGCCTTCTTATTATCTGTACTCTTCTTTCCAACATCCTAAATTTTAAATGACTTTCTAGCTCTAAGAATTTCTTCTATGCCAATTCCAGCTGTTATGTGGCCTATGTTCAGAATTTGATCCAGCTGTTAGCATTCTCTTCCTCCTTAAATATTCCTAGAACTCTTTGTCTGAAGTCTCTTTTGCCCTCCTTTTATCTCTGCCTTTTATTAAATGAATCTTTGACAGAACAAGTTGTTTTGTTTTTCTCTTTGGATCCCCATTGCTTTGTTAAATTAAATCGCATTAGTGCCAGAGCCTTCCAGATTTCTCAGCCCAGAGAAACCAAAGAGGACCTAGAAGGTCAGCAGAAAAGGTTTGTGGAACTACCACGGGAGCCCAGCATTCAATCCCAGCACAGGCTAAGCCAGAGCAGCTTCAGATCCTGCCCTAGTGTCAGAACTGTCTGGCTCCAACCACAACCCTGAATCAATCAGCTGCAGTACTGGTGGCTTTCAGACTTCTCAGTTAAGAGACACCAAAGAGGACTTAGAAGGTCAGCATAAAAAGTCTGTGGAACCAGGGTAGGAGCCTAGCTTATAATTCCAGCACAGGCTTCCATGGTGCAGTATGATTCTGTAACAGCCCCAGTATTAGTCTCGGCCCAGATCCAGTTCTTTCCAGGAACCCAGTGTAAGTCAGATAGGACTTCTGAGTCAGCAGTAGTGCTAGTGGCTTCTGGGGAATACCATGGAGGAATCAAAATGTCAGTGAAGAGGGTCTATGAAATGATATAGGAGTCTGATGTGCAGTCCCAGTGGAGGTCACACCAGTGCAGCCTTAGCCACAACCCTGGACCCCAAGTAGCAGCAAAGGAAAACTCTGCTGATATAGTACACTATATCTTACAGCTACAGTAGGGCATGGACAATCCTAATGGCTCCAGGGCAAAAGAAAGTGTTTATAGTCAGATCTCTAGAAGGATCTTTGAAATCAATTGCACAAAAAAGCAGACAACAAAAATGATTTTTGGCCATTTAAAGCTATTATGGTAACAAGGAGGATCAAAACACATTCAGAAGATGATAACAAAGTCAAAGCTTCTACATCCAAAGACTCCAAGAAAAAATAAGAATTTAGTTCAGGCTATAGAAGAGTTCAAAAAGAATTTTGAAAATCAAGACAGTAGAGGAAAAATTAGGAAAAGAATTGAGAGTGGCACAAAAAGAAATGCAAAAGACTAATGAGGAGAATACCTTAAAAAGCAAAATTAGGCAATTGGGAAAGCAGATACAAAAAGCTCATGGAGAAAAATAATTCTTTAAAAAATAAAATTGAGCAACTAGAAGCTAATGACTTTGTGAGAAATCAAGATGCAATACAATAAAATAAAAATGTGAAATCTCATTGGAAAAAATTGATCTGGAAAATAGAACCAGGAGAAAGAATTTATTTAAAAAAATATTGTTCTAACCTGAAAGTCATGATCAAAAAAAGAGTCTGGACATCATCTTTCAGTAAATTATCAAGTAAAACTATACTGATAGTCTAGAATCAAAGGGTAAAAGAGAAATTGAAAGAAACCACCATCACTTCTTACAAGAGATCTCCAAATGAAAACTCTCAGGAATATTATAGCCAAATTCTGGAAGTCCCAAGTCATAGAGAAAATATTGCAAGCATCCAGAAAGAAACAATAAAAGAATAATGGAGCCACAACCAGTTTCTAGCAGCTTCTACATTAGTTGATTGGAAGGCTTGCAATATGCCATTCTGGAGAATAATAGAACTAAGATGACAACCAAGAATCACCTGTCCAGCAAAAATAAGAGAGGAATATACTGGGAGAAAGGGAAAGGGAGAATTGGAATGCTGCAGATTATCTGCAATTAAAAAGTACCAGGAAAAAGCTTTTTATAGTGGAGGGGAAGAAGGGAAGGAAAGGGTGAGAGAGTGAACATTACACTCTTCAGAATCTGCTAAAAGAGGGAATAACATACACACTCAATAGGGGTACAGAAATCTGTTTTACCCTTCAGGAAAATAGAAGGGAAATGGGATATGGGAATGGGGGTAGGGTGATAAAAAAGATGGCATATTAGGGAAGAGAATAGTAAGTATCAAAACAATTTTTAGAAGGGACAGGATTAAAGGAGACAGAGTAAATACAGTTATCAATAGCAATTATATAAAGAATTTCAAAGCAAATTTCTCTTGTAAGTCCTCATTTCTGAAACATAGTGGGAACTGAGTTAAATTTATTAAAAAGAAGAGACATGACCCAATTGATAAATGAATAAAAGATATGATCTATGCCTAAAAGACTATAATCATGCATATCCTTAGATTTTATAACACCACTGCTTGGCATGAATATCAGAAAGATTCATAGCATAAAATATTCATAACAATTCTCTTCTCAGGACAAAAAAGATTGGAAATTGAGAGTATGCCCATGAGTTGTAGAATGGTTCAGTAAAGACTTCAGGTCAAGAGGAGGAGAGGAGGCACACAGCTGCTTGAGCTCCGTGTTTTCTCTCAGAATACTTCATGACAAGCCTGGGAATTAATGCTTGACTGGAATAGAAACCCACAAATAATCACCAACAGAAGACATCCTTGAAATTCGCCAGAAAAAGGTCTGTGTTTGCTCAGAGGAAGGGACAAACAGATTGGGCACAGGCTGAGGACAGGAGCGAGAGCAAGGCAGGAAGCTTACATTGCTCAGACTGTAGTGGGGAGGGGTTCGATCTCTTCCATTTCTGTGAAATGACCTTTACCCCAGTGTGGATATTCCATCTTGGCAGCAAGCCAGAAACAGCACAGAAGGTGTAAACACTGGAAGTAAAGAATAAAACCCCAAAAAGCTAGCAGAAAGCTAGCATCAATCAGGACCTGGCCACCCCCTCCCCCAGTGACTCAGTGCGTTCTTAGAGCTTCAGAGCACAGATGCAGCACAGCCATCTCTGTCCTGCTAGTGCCTCTCTGCTGTCTCCCACAGTCTGTGGAGGAAGCCCGGTAACACCATCCAGCCCCATCCCCCCCCAGAAACAGACCAATTGTTTCTCTTGTCAATTTGTTTTCTTCAAGTACTGCTCTGACAAAATGAACAAAAAATTTAAAAGGGCTCTAACCATTTACAGCTTCTGTATGGATAGAGAGCAGACTTCAAACCCTGAGGAGACTAAAAGCATACTGTCTCCAGAGGAATCTCCTAAGGGGGATATGATCTGCTGCTCAATACACAAAGCTCCCAGAGAGGAAATCAAAAAGGCTCTCACAAGAGAGCTAGAAGAAAACTGGGAAAAGGAAAGGGAAGCTTGGCAAGAGAGTCTGGAGAAGATATCCCACACATTTAAAGACAGAGTGGATAAAGAAAACAAATCATTGAGAAATAAAATGAGTGAGTTGGAAAAAGAAAAGACCTCTCTAAAAATAAAATTGATGAAATGGAAAAAAATTCCATAGAAGATAAAAACTCGATTAGACAATTACAAAAAGATATTTTAAAAAGTTAGTGAAGAAAATACATCATTGAAAATTAGACTCGAACAAGTAGAAATGAATGACTCAAGGAGAAACCAAGAAGTAGTCAAGCAAAACCAGAAAAATGAAACAATTGAAAAGAATGTCAAGTACCTTATTGGAAAGACAGCAGACCTGGAAAAGAGATCCAGGAGAGACAATTTGAGAATAATCGGACTCCCTGAAAAATGTGAGGAATAAAAGAGCCTGGACACTATTTTCCAGGAAATTATCAAAGAGAACTGCCCAGATGTTTTGGAAACAGAGGGTAAAATAGACATTGAAAAAATTCATCAATCACCTACTGAAAGGGTGAAATCAAAATGCCAAGAAATATAGTGGCCAAGTTAAAGAACCATCAGATGAAGGAAAAAATATTGGAAGTTGCTAGAAAAAAACAATTCAGATATGGAGGAGCTACAATAAGGATAACCAGGATTTAGCAGTGTCCACATTAAAGGAATAAAGGGCCTGGAATATGATATTACAAAAGGCTAAGGAACGTGGTATTCAGCCAAGAATAACTTACCCAGCAAAAATGAGCATCCTTTTCCAGGGAAGAAGATGGACATTTAATGAAATAGTTGAATTCCATCTATTCTTGATGAAAAAACCAGACCTACACAAACTGTTTGATCTCCAAATACAGAAATCAAGAGATTTCTAAAAAGGTAAAAAGAAATCTTGAGAACTATATTTCTGCCATAAAGATATATAAAGAGGACAAGTATAATTTGTCCTAGAAACCAGAGGTGGAAAGGAAATTATGTAAAAAAAGAGTAAAGTGGTGGAACTACATTTCATGAAGAAGCAAAAGTAACCTATTATATCTTAGAGAAAGAAAGGAGGGGGATGAACATAGTGTGTATCAATAGACATATTTGATTTATGGTGAAACTTCTTCCACTTCATTGAAAAGTGAAAGGGAAGGAGTAAGCTGAGGGGAAGGGAATACAGAAATTGTGAGGAAAAGGGGTAAAATAGGGGGAGGAACTTTAAGATGGGGGAAATATACTAAAAAGGGAGGGCTGTGAAAAGCAACTTGTGCTCACAATTTTAATACTGGGGAGGGGGGTAAGAGGGAAGGAAAAGAGAAAATCATAAGCAGGTGTTAACAGGATGGCAAGCAATATAGAATTAGTCATTCTAGCCATAAATGTGAATGGGGTAAACTCCCCTATAAAGAGGAAGCAGTTAGTAGACTGGATTAAAAGCCAGAATCCTACTATATGTTGTTTACAGAAAACACAACTGAAACAGGGTGATACATTCAGAATAAAGTTAAAAGGGTGGATCAGAATCTACTATGCTTCAGGTGAAGCACAAAAGCAGGGGTATCCATCCTCATCTCAGATCAAGCAAAAACAAAATTTGATCTAATTAAAAGAGATAAGCAAGAGCATTATATCTTGCTAAATGATAGCATAGATAATGAAGCAGTATCAATATTAAACATATATGCACCAAGTGGTGCAGCATCTAAATTCTTAAAAGAGAAATTAAGAGAGCCACAAGAAGAAATAGACATCAAAACTATAATAGTGAGAGATTTCAACCTTGCATGCTCAGAATTAGATAAATCAAACCACAAAATAAATAAGAAAGAAGTCAAAGAGATAAATAGAATACTAGAAAAGTTTGATTTGATAGATCTTTGCCGAAAGCTAAACGGAAACAGAAAGGAGTACACCTTCTTCTCAGCAGTTCATGGAACATATATAAAAATTGATCATATACTAGGACATAAAAACC
Organism: Sminthopsis crassicaudata; assembly: GCF_048593235.1. Lineage (NCBI taxonomy): Eukaryota > Metazoa > Chordata > Mammalia > Dasyuromorphia > Dasyuridae > Sminthopsis > Sminthopsis crassicaudata. The sequence goes on along the minus strand of NC_133618.1, from coordinate 460,487,708 downwards.
TCAAAATCAAATGCAGTAAGGCAGAAATAGTAAATGCATCCTTTTCAGACCACAATTTAATGAAAATTACATTCAATAAAAATCCAGGGGAAAATAGACCAAAAAATCATTGGAAACTAAATAATCTCATACTAAAGAATGATTGGGTGAAACAGCAAATCATAGACATAATTAATAACTTCACCCAAGAAAATTACAATAATGAGACATCATACCAAAATGTGTGGGATACAGCCAAAGCAGTAATAAGGGGAAATTTTATATCTCTACAGGCCTACTTGCATAAAATAGAGAAAGAGAAGGTCAACCAGCGGGGCTTACAACTAAAAATGCTAGAAAAAGAACAAATTAAAACCCCCCAGATAAACATGAAACTTGAAATTCTAAAAATAAAACGTGAGATTAACAAAATTGAAAGTAAACAAAACAAAACAAAACAAACTATTGAATTAATTAATAAAACTAAGAGTTGGTTCTATGAAAAAAAAAAAAACAACAAAATAGACAAACCCTTAGTAAACCTGATTTTAAAAAAAGGAAAGAAGAAAAGCAAATTGTTAGTCTTAAAAATGCAAAGGGAGAACTTGCCACTAATGAAGAGAAAATTAGAAAAATAGTTAGGAGCTACTTTGCCCAACTTTATGCCAATAAATTCGATTACTTAAATGAATGGAAGAATACCTTCAAAAACATAGCTTGCCCAGATTAACAGAGGAAGAATTAAATAGTCTAATTAGTCACATTTCAGAAAAAGAAATAGAACAAACTATTAACCAACTCCCTAAGAAAAAATCCCCAGGACCAGATGGATTTACATGTGAATTCCACCAAACATTTAAAGAACCACTAACTCCAATGCTATATATACTATTTGAAAAAATAGGGATTGAAGGAGTCCTACCAAATTCCTTTTATGACACAGACATGGTACTGATACCTAAACCCGGTAGGCTGAAAACAGAGAAAGAAAATTATAGACCAATCTCTCTATGCATATTGATGCTAAAATCTTAAATAAAATATTAGCAAAAAGACTATAGAAAATCATCCCCAGGATAATCTAAGTGGGATTTCTACCAGGAATGCAGGGCTGGTTCAATATTAGGAAAACTATTAGCATAATCAACTATATCAATAACCAAATTAACAAAAACCATATGATCATCTCAATAGATGCAGAAAAAGCATTTGATAAAATACAACATCCATTCCTACTAAAAACACTTGAGAGTATAGGAATAAATGGACTATTCCTTAAAATAATCAGGAGCATATATTTAAAACCGTCAGTAAACATCATATGTAATGGCAATAAACTGGAACCTTTCCCAGTAAGATCAGGAGTGAAACAAGGTTGCCCACTATCACCATTACTATTCAATATTGTACTAGAAATGCTAGCCTCAGCTATAAGAGCCAAGAAAGAGATTCAAGGAATTAGAGTAAGTAATGAGGAAATCAAACTATCACTATTTGCAGATGACATGATGGTATACTTAGAGAACCCCAAAGACTCTGCTAAAAAGCTATTAGAAATAATTCAGAACTTTAGCAGTATTGCAGGATACAAAATAAATCCACGTAAATCCTCAGCATTTTTATACATTACCAACACAATCCAACAGCAAGAGATACAAAGAGAAATTCCATTCAAAATAACAGTCAATAGTATAAAATATTCGGGAATAGTAAGGAATTATATGAGCACAATTACAAAATACTTGCCACAAAAACAAAGTTAGATTTAAATAATTGGAAAGACATTAAGTGCTCTTGGATAGGCCAAGCGAATATAATCAAGATGACAATACTCACTAAGAATATCTATTTATTTAGTGCTATACTAATCAGACTCCCAAGAAACTATTTTAATGACCTAGAAAAAATAACAACAAAATTCATATGGAAGAACAAAAGGTCAAGAATTTCAAGAGAAGTAATGAAAAAAAATCAAATTAAGGTGGTCTATCTGTACCTGATCTAGAACTATTTTATAAAGCAGCAGTCACCAAATCCATTTGGTATTGGCTAAGAAATAGACTAGTTGATCAGCGGAATAGGTTAGGTTCACAGGGCAAGATAGTGAATAAAAATAGCAATCTGATGTTTGACAAATCCAAAAATTCCAACTTGTGGGACAAGAATTCATTATTTGACAAAAACTGCTGGGAAAACTGGAAATTAGTATGGCAGAAACTAGGCATGGACCCACATTTAACACCACATACTAAGATAAGATCAAAATGGGTCCATACATTAGGCATAAAGAACGAGATCATAAATAAATTAGAGGAACATAGAATAGTTTACCTTTCAGACTTGTGGAGGAGGAAGTAATTTGTGACTAAAGGAGAACTAGAGATCATTATTGATCACAAAATAGAAAATTTTGATTACATCAAATTAAAAAGCTTTTGTACAAACAAAACTAATGCAAACAAGATTAGAAGGGAAGTAACAAATTGGGAAAACATTTTTACAGTTAAAGGTTCTGATAAAGGCCTCATTTCCAAAATATACAGAGAATTGACTCTAATTTATAAGAAGTCAAGCCATTCTCCAATTGATAAATGGTCAAAGGATATAAACAGACAATTTTCAGATGATGAAATTGCAACTATTTCTACTTATATGAAAGAGTGTTCCAAATCACTATTGCTCAGAGAAATGCAAATTAAGACAACTCTGAGATACCACTACACACCTGTCAGATTGGCTAAGATGACAGGAACCAATAATGATGAATGTTGGAGGGGATGTGGGAAAACGAGGACACTGATGCATTGTTGGTGGAGTTGTAAAAGAATCCAACCATTCTGGAGAGCAATCTGGAATTATGCCCAAAAAGTTATCAAAATGTGCATACTCTTTGACCCAGCAGTGCTACTACTGGGCTTATATCCCAAGGAAATACTAAAGAAGAGAAAGGGACATATATGTGCCAAAATTTTTGTGGCAGCCCTTTTCATAGTGGCTAGAAACTGGAACTTGAATGGATGTCCATCAATTGGACAATGGTTGGGTAAATTATGGTATATGAAGGTTATGGAATATTATTGTTCTGTAAGAAATGACCAACAGGAGGAATACAGAGAGGCCTGGAGAGACTTATATCAACTAATGCTGAGTGAAATGAGTAGAACTAGGAGATAATTATACACTTCAACAATGATACTGTATGAGGATGTATTCTGATGGAAGTGGATATCTTCAACATAGAGAAGAGCTAATCCAATTCCAATTGATCAATGATAGACAGAATCAGCTACACCCAGAGAAGGAACACTGGGAAATGAATTATAAACTGTTAGCATTTTTCTGTTTTTCTTCCCAGGCTATTTTAACCTTCCGAATCCAATTCTTCCTTTGCAACATCAACAACACAATTCGGTTCTGCACATATATATTTTACCTAGGATATACTATAACATATTTAATATGTATGAGGATGCCTGCCATCTAGGGGAGGGGTGGAGGGAAGGAGGGGAACAATTCGGAACAGAAGGGAATACAAGGGATAATGTTGTAAAAAGTTACCTATGCATATGTATTGTCAAAAAAAAGTTATAATTATAAAATTAATTTAAAAAAGAATGGTTCAGTAAAGTGTGGTATGTGTTTATGTTGGAATATTATTGTTCCATGGGAAATGATGAGCAATATACTCTCAGGGAAAAAAAAAAGACATGAATAGTCCTCCGTAAAATCAAGCAAAATTAAATGTACTGTTTACAAAGTAATAGCAGTATTCCTGGATGACCAGCTGTGAATGACTTTACTGTTTTCAGGACTACTCTCAAAGACTTTTGAAAAATCCTATTCAAACCCAAAGAAGAAATTGATTGTGTCTGATTATAGATTGAAGCATTCTTTCTTTCTCTCTCTTTCTTTTACTTAATTTTTTGAGGGTTTTAATTTTCATTAAGGTAGAAGATCTTCCCCAAACATGACTTTTATGAAAATGTTTTGTATAATTAAATTTTAAGAACAAATGATTTTTTTTTATTTTGAATACAACTGGGGGAAATATTAAATAAACAAAACAAAAATAATAAATAAATTGTGTGAACTTTGTCCTGATATTTGGACCTTTAGATCCAATCATATATTAGTCTGTAGTTCTAGATCTTACTAAATATATATTAATAAAAACCTCCAATATCCACAACAAAATAGAGCTCATACAACTTTTTATCTATTCCTTATTGATGAATGTACAGTGATCTAATATATGACCGACTCTTTCCCCTTTGCAGTAGCCCTTCCATTCAAACATATATTTTCTTCAACTACAGAAACAAAAAATTCAATAATTGAAATGAACTTCAGCATCTATCTATTAAACTCAGAACATAAAGGAATCCCCACTATCACATGCCAACTAAATCTTCTTGAAGTTTCTGTGTAAAGGAAAGGGAATGGGATTCACACCCTCTCAAAACAGGTCTTTCTGTTTTGGGATAACTTTAATTGTTAGAATTATTTTCCTGATCCCAACCCCAAATTTGCTTCTTTGCAATCCCCACTCATTGTAGATTATATTACTGACTGGTAACATCTATGTAATCTTTCTCAGAATAAAGATTTTAAATGCATAAAACAAATAATTTCCAAAATAAACTCCCTTTATTTCAATTTTATTGAAATAGACATATATTGTTTTCTTATCCAATATCATGGACTCTTACATCCATCTACAGAATTCTTATCTATGAAGGTTATGAAGATCCAGAACTAGGAGGATGATAACATCTTTTTTCCTGAAAACTATGTCTTTCTTCATGTAGCTCAAGATGGCATTAATATTTTTGACTCCTACATAGTTCTTTTTGTGTTTTTTTTTAATTTTTTTCTTTTTTTTTTTGAAGCTTTTTATTTTCAAAAAATATGAAGGATAATTTTTCACCATTGACCCTTACAAAACTTTGTGTTACAATTGCCTTCCCTACCCACTACCCCATTTCCTAAATGGCAAGTAATCCAATATATGTTAAACATGGTATGTAAATCCAAAATATATATATATATTATCTTGCTGCACAAAAAAAATCAGATTACAAAGGAAAAAAATGAAAAAGAAAATAAAACCTAAGCAAACAACAATAAAAAGTGAAAATGCTATGTTGTGAACCACACTCAGTTCCCACAGTCCCCTCTCTGGGTGTAGATGACTCTCTTCATCACAAGATCATTAGAACTGGTCTGAATCATCTCATTGTCGAAGAGAGCCATGTATATTCTTGTTGTGATGTACAATGATCTCCTTATTCTATTCACTTTATTTAGCATCCGTTTATGTAAGTCTCCCCAGGCCTTGCTGAAATCATCCTGATGATGATTTCTTATAGAACACTAATATTCCATAATATTTATATATAATAATTTATTCAGCCATTCACCAACTGATGGAAATACACCAAACTTCCATTTCCTTGAAAATTCCTTCCATTTCCATTACAAAAGAGGCTGCTACAAACATTTTTGCACATGTGAGTCCTTTTCCCTTTTTTTATGATCTTTAGGATCAATTAATGTTGGAGAGAATGTGGGAAAACTGGGACACTAATACATTGTTGCTAGAGTTATAAACTGACCCAACAATTCTCAAAGCTAGATGGAACTATGTCCAAAGGACGAACAAACTGTGCATACTCTTTGATTTTCCACACATTCCCTCCAACATTAATCATCATCTTTTCCTATCATCTTAGTCAATATGAGAGGTATCTCAGAGTTGTCTTAATTTGCATTTCTGCAATAGAAATTTAGAGCATTTTTTTCATATTACTAGAAATGGTTTTAATTTCTTCATCTGAAAATTAAATGCTCATATTCTTTAATCATTTATCAATTTGAGATTGTCTTGTATTCTTTTAAATTTGAGTCAATTCTCTAAATGTTTTAGAAATGAGGTCTTTATCAGAACCCTTGAATGTATATTTTTTCCTAGTTTACTTCTTCCCTTATAATCTTATTTACATTGGTTTTGTTTGTACAAAAACTTTTAAAAATGAATATTATCAAAATGATCCATTTTTCACTCCATAATATACTCTAGTTCTTTTAACTATAATTTCTACAGAGATGATTCCCCAAAATAAAAATTCAGCTCTAGTATCTCTCAGAGATCCAATCACTCATCCCCATCTCCCTATTAATCATTTGATGAACATCTCAGAATAAAAATTTATAAAGAGAATTCATTATATATACCTCCAAAACATCCATTCAAAAAATTCCTAACTGCCCTCTCCCAAAGGGTCTTGTGAGACATAGACTTCACACTCATATACAACACCCCATCTTTTTTGTCTGTGTATTTCACATAGACTGTGCCTAAATTTCAGAAAAAAAAAAAACATTATTTCTCCTTTTCTCTGTCTCTTAAAATCCTCAAATTTTTTCAGAGCTTAGCTAAACATTATCTCTTATGCAAAACTGTTCTTGATTCCTATCAGATGCTAGTGCCTTTACCACCATAATAAGCTTGTCTTTTTTATACTTAGAAAAGTAAATGTAGTTCTTCAGACTAAATATAATATTCTTGGAAGCAGGAATAATTTTGCTTTGCCTTTTTTTCTTACACCTAACAAAATATGTGCTGCATAGCAAGAGATTAAGAAATACTTGTTTGATTTTGTTTGTTTGAATAACTGAAAAGGGGAATGGGATTCAGGAATGAAGAACAGTGGAGGGAACTTTATAAAAATCTAGTTTAGAACTGATAAAAACCTAAATCAAAGTGGTAGACAATATGAAAGATTAAAGAGTTACTGTTGAGGTAGAATCAATATGATATGACAAATGATTCTACACAGGAGTTAAGGTGACAGAAGAGATACAATGATCATTTAGATTACTAATATGTATGACCAGAGAGATGGTGGTTGAGATTGTGAGAAAGGGAATATGGCAGAATGGTCAGGCATTTTAGGAAAGTTGAGCTCAGTTTAGAATGAGTAATATTGAAATACCGACAGATTATCCTGCTTGAAATATGTGAACAAGCACTTAGAGATGTTGGATTGAAGCTTTGAGGAGAGATTGATTTGGACCAGACTACTTCATTTTTATAGGAAATTCCCAGTGAATTGATTCTTTCCAATAATGAAGACCATTATGTTCTTTACTACTTAGAATTTTTAAAAGTTGCTTAAAGCACTGAGAAATTAAGTGACTAATCCAGAGTCCTAAGGCTAGTATATGATATAGAAAGGACTTGAACTCAAGTTTTCTTGTCTCTTCTCCATGTCATAATATTTTGTTGGAAGGGGAAAGATAAGGCTTCCAAATGTAGATGATGTAGTCACCTGTATAGAGATGAGAATTGAACCAGTTAGAACATATTAGATCAGGAATTCTTAACCACAAGTCAACAAATCCTCAAGGACTCCAAGAAAAGATTTTTTGGGTTGGTTTGTGAATTTGAATGGCAAAAATTACTTCTTTATTTTCAGTAACTTCTAACTTCAATTATGAATTTTAAAAACTGGAGATGGGGTTTGAGGGTTTCACCCTAATATCACAGGGTATTATGACACAAAAAAGGTCAAGAACTCTTGCATTATATCATCAAGGGAAATCAAGCCGAACGTTTAAAAGGTATGACATTTATGACAGAGCCTCTTGGGACACCCAATACAGTGGGGCACAAAAAAGAACATAAATCAGGGAAAGAAATTTATAAGGAGTGGTCAGGCAGATATGAAGGGAACAAGAAGAGAACAAGAGGAAATTTCCATGATAGTGGGTTAATAGACTTAAATGTTTCAAAGATGTTAAAATTGAAATTTGTTGTTGTAGTTTTTAGTAGCTTCTTTACTTTGTGATCCCATTTGGAGTTTTCTTGGCAAGATACTGAAATGATTTGCCATTTTCTTTTTCAGTATTTTTTTAAAGATGAGGAATTAAGGCACAGTGAAGTGGTTTGCCCAGAATTATACATATAGTAAGTGTCTGAAACAAAATAGAGCCCACAGAAAGAATAAAGAAGATCTAAGCTCAAATCCAGACACTTGGCAAGCTGTGTGACTCTGGACAAGGCACAACCCCTATTTGTCTCAGTTCCTCATTTGTAAAACAAGGCCATAATGGAGAAGGAAATGGCAAACCAATCTAGTATCTTTACTAAGAAAACTCCATTGGCAAAAGTCCATGAGAATATGTAGTCAGACACAAATGAATGATTAAAAAGATTATTCTAGAAAGGTAGATGAAAGCCAAGTTGTGAGAAGGTTCAATAGTAGAATAAAAGGTTGTATTTTCCTAGGGGCAATATGAAACCTCTGAAGTTATTTGAGTACAGAAATGATCAGGTATGTTTTTTATAACAGTCATTTAGCAAATTGAGGAAAATAGATTGGAAAGGGGATATACTAGGAGAGAGACCAAAAAAGCTATTGGAGTAATTTAAGTGAAAGGTCATATGGTCCTAGACTAGGATACTTAATATGTGAGTGACTGTCCCCTAATTCACTAACAAGTTTGAGACTTGTTTGTAATTCTTAATCTGATTTAGCTCATATGTCCAGACAGTTTACCAAGGTAAGATCCCTGTGAATACTCCAGTTTCTTGTAGCACCAGATGAGAGTTGAGTTCTGAGTAGACATCAGAGGTATAGGATGAACACTTCTGAAAAAAAAAACTCAGCAAGCACTCATATTATAGGTGCCAGTCCTCTTTGAACATCCATATATCTCATTAAACTAACTGTATAGGAGGGAAGAAAAAGAAATAAATAAGGTCTATGATAAAGATTGAGACCTGATTAGAAGGATGGTAGTTTCTTGATCAAAAGAAAGATAATTTGCACCAAAGGATGGTGGAAAGATAAAAAGGTCTTTGCAGAAGGTTGGGGTGGAATGGGTATCTGAGTACAATTCTTTGATTGTCAACTTGAGGAAACTAAGAACCATAGAATTGTGACTTGTCCAATGTCACATAGTAAAGATTTGTATAAAGCAGGACAGAAAAGGGATGAAGTCCATTTTGAAAATCTTGCATTTGGGATGCTAATAGACTAAGCAAGTGGAAAACTCTAGCAGATAGTTGGTCTTGAAGCTTAAAATACACTTGGATACTTAGTACAGTGCATGCATGTATATAGTAGTTACATAATACATACTACTTGACTAGTGAGATGACCAAAAAAAAAAGGTACATAAAAACAGAAGAAAAGAGCCTTGGAAGAAAGGAAGTTTAAATAACTTTTTGACAACAGTAACTTTGAAAAATATTTGTGTACATAATATACTTCCAAGTTTAATTGGCATTAGTAATTCTTCCATCATTTTCTTGAGTCTAAACAACAAACAATAAAACTACAAACTATATCTAATATATAGTTTTTGCTGATTTATGAGGTGTAAGTGTTCAGACTCAAAATTTACCAATGGATTCTTGAGAGCTTGATTGATCTGGGTTTAGCATATAACTCTTTGCAGAACATTCACAATTAGAGTATAGTACATGGAAGATAATACAGCAAAGGAGACATAGAAGAGAGTGACAGGTATAAAATGGAGGTATTTCTAGGGGCATTAAGAGGATAAGGGGCATACCCAATTATCTATAGTCAGCCAGAGTATAAACTCTCCAAAGTTGGAAACTTTAACCCAAGTCATTTTGACTCTGGAGTTCAAATCATTACAACACACTGGATATTCATTGTGGGGTGGGAGTGATGGTAATGATGAATGTGAAGTAGGTCTGATTACATATGTTGGACAGCTATCTGTATAAAGATTGAAACTGAAGATACTGGAATCTATGAAATCATCAAGGCAATAATGGTAACAAAAACAAGTTCATGAATGACAAAAGTATCCAGGATGTTGATATGATCATGTCAAATGCTGCTGAGAGGTCAAAAAGGAAAAGAACTCAGAAATTTTCATGCCATTTAAGAATTGAAAAATAACATATTGTAGGATTGTGTTTTTTAAATTCACTCTGTTATTCAATTCCATTTTATGGGAGAGTTGATCCCATTCACATTCATAGTTATGATCATCAGTTTGGTATTTCCATCCTGTTTTTTTCGTGTGTGTGTGTGTGTGTGTGTGTGTGTGTGTGTGTGTGTGTGTATTCTTGTTCTCTCTTTCCATTTGGCCTTTACTAACATTTTTGTAACCACCTCACTCATTACGTTATCTAATATTATCCTACTTCCTTCTCTTACTAGTGCTTTTTTATTTATAAAACATATGCATGGGTAATTGTTCAGCATTCACCCTTGAAAAATCTTCTGTTGCCAGTTATCCCCTTCTTCCCACCACCTACTCCCCTAGATGGCAGGTAGTCAAATACATGTTAAATATGTTAATATATATATATATATATATATATATATATATATATATATATATATATATATATATATATATATATATATATATATATACACATATTTATACAGTTAACTTTTTGCACAAGAAAAATCAGATCAAGGAAAAAAATTGGGAGAGAAAACAAAATGAAAGCAAATAACAACAGAAAGAGTGAGAATGTTATGATATGGTCCACACTCAGCTCCCACAGTTTTCTTTTTAGGGATAAATGGCTCTCTTCATCACTGAACAACTGAAATTGCTTTGAATCATTTCATTGGTGAAGAGAGCCAAGTCCATCAGAATTGATCATTTAAAAGTCTTGTTGTTGCCATGTATAATTATCTCCAGGTTCTGTTCATTTCACTTAGCCTCAGTTCATGTAAGTATCTCCAGGCCTCTCATATCATCCTGGTGTTCGTTTCTTACAGAAAACTAATATTCCATAACATTTACATACCACAATTTATTCAGCCATTCTCCAACAGATGAATATCCACTCAGTTTCCAGTTTCTAGCCACTACAAAGAGGCCACAAATATTTTTTGCCCATTTGGGTCCCTTTCCCTCCTTTAAGATCTCTTTGGGATATAAGCACAGTAGAAATACTACTGTTACATTCCCAATATTTGTGGGTTCTGCTAGTCCAAACCTAAATCAGAGGCTGGATTTGATGATCATGGGAGAAGGTCAGAAGAAAACACATGTCCTCTCTTCCATTTTGGCTGCATCCCCCAAGTTAACCTCCAGCACTTCTCTGGAATTTATTTTCTTTTTTCTTTTTATGCTTTTGTTTGTTTTTTTTAAATCATATTTTTCTCCTTTTGGTTTGATTTTTCTTGCACAACATGACAAATATGGTAATATGTTTAAAGGACTTTAACATATTTTACTTAATAACAGATTACTAGTTATTTGGGGGAGAGGCAACATAAAGGAGGAAGGGAAAATTGGAACACAAAGGCTTAAAAAAACAAATGTTGAAAACTATATACATATTTGGAAAAATAAAATACTATTGAATTTTTTAAAGTAGGATTTTTAAAATACTAAGATTATGGAATTTATATATTCTTTAAAAAAACTGCAGAGGTCACTGAGAAATTAAGTGACCTGTGCCATATAATGCCATATAACCACAGGTATTATTCAACTCAAGTCTTTCTTTAAGGATTATTCTCAATCCATTATGCCACATTGCATCTACATTAAGCATGCAATAAATCTTTTTTGAATAAATGAAGAGAAGTTAATTTTTATTATTGATAGAAGAGAGTTCTATATCATTATCCAGTTCCTTTTATTTCGAGACTGATTGGGGAATCCCAGAAGATAGCTCCATGAGTAGTGTCACTTTGTATGAGGATGGTCAGAAGATAAAAAACTATTCATAAGAAAGTCAAGGGGTACTGTGAATACAAATTCTAGGTTCCTCAAAATTTTACATTTCTGGCATTACTCACCTACAGAAATAAATGTTCCTTCTGAGAGTGAATAGCTATTTGAAGAAAAGGGATTAACCTGCCAATTAGTTGACTGTTCCTGAAATAATAATAGACTAAACAAACACCAGGTGTTATTATCATACTTAAACCTGGAATGGACTACTGAGGAAAATGTAAGATTTTTAAAGCCCACAATAAGTTGATTTGGACTGAAAAAGCAGAAGATAAGATATATCTTTGTAATTCTTGATACTTTGTTTCTCCCACCACCAAAAAAAGAAGGAAGTTACTATAAACTACAGAGATTTGCAGTTTTTAGGCACCTTTTTTTTAAGGAACTTCAATTTCTTTTTTTTTTTAATTAAACTTTGTTATTTTCAAAATATATGCATGGATAATTTTCAACATTTACCCTTGGAAAACTTTTTTTTTTTTTTCTAAATTTTTCCCTCTCTTTCACTCCCTCTCCTAGAGGCAAGTTATCTGATATACATTAAACATGTGATTCTTCTATTTATATTTCCCAAAAATATCATGCTGTATAAGAAAGGTCAGATGAAAAAAAGGCAAAAATAATTAAGAAAACAAAATGCAAATAAACAACAACAAAAAGAGTGGAAATACTATGTTGTGGTCCATATTAAGTTCCCACAGTCCTCTCTCTGGGTATAGAGAGCTCTTCATTATAAGACCATTTGAACTGGCTTGGGTAGCTTAAATACAGAATTCTAGAATTAGTTGAATGAAAACTAGAAAGTTCCTTAAATTCTAGAATTCTATGACATTTATGGCCTATCCACTTGTGGAGAATATTGGTTCTCACATAATATTATTTATTTGTAAGAATGGTTTGATTTCTTGTAAATTAGGGTCAGTTCTCTATATATTTTGGAAATGAGACCTTTGTCAGAACCTTTACTTTTAAAAATATTTTCCCAATTTGTTACTTCCCTTCTAATCTTGTTTGCATTAGTATTGTTTGTACAGAAACTTTTTAGTTTGATGTAATCAAAATCTTCTATTTTGTGATCAATAATGATCTCTAGTTCTCCTCTGGTCATAAATTCCTTCCTCCTCCACAGGTCTAAGAGATAGACTATTCTCTGTTACTCTAATCTATTTATTATCTCATTCTTTATGCCTAAATCATGGACCCATTTTGATCTTATCTTGGGATATGGTGTTAAGTGTGGATCCATATCTAATTTCTGCCATGCAAATTTCCAGTTTTCCCAATAGTTTTTTCCAAATAATGAATTTTTGTCCCTAATGTTGGTATCTTTGGTTTTGTCAAAGATTAGATTGCTATAGATGTACCCTTTTTTGTGCTTTGTATCTAATCTGTTCCACTGATCTACCATTCTATTTCTTAGCCAGTACCAAATGGTTTTGGTGACTGCTGCTATATAATATAGCTTTAGATCAGGTACACTTATACCACCTTCCTCTGACTTTTTTTTTCATTAGTTCCCTGGCAATTCTCGACCTTTTATTCTTCCATATGAATTTTGTTGTTATTTTTTCTAGGTCATTAAAATAGTTTCTTGGGAGTCTGATTGGTATAGCAATGAATAAATAGATTAGTTTGGGGAGTATTGTCATCTTTATTATATTTGCCCGGCCTATCCAAGAGCACTCAATGTCTTTCCAATTATTTAAATCTGACTTTATTTTTGTGGCAAGTGTTTTGTAATTTTTCTCATATAATTCCTGACTATTCTTTGGTAGATGGATTCCCAAATACTTTATACTCTCAACATTTGTTTGGAATGGAATTTCTCTTTGTATCTCTTGCTGTTGCATTTTGTTGGTGATATATAAAAATGCTGAGGATTTATGTGGATTTATTTTGTATCCTGCCACTTTGCTAAAATTCTGAATTACTTCTAATAGCTTTTTAGCAGAGTCTTTGGGGTTCTCTAAGTATACCATCATGTCATCTGCAAAGAGTGATAGTTTGATTTCCTCATTTCCTACTCTAATTCCTTGAATTCTTTCTCAGCTCTTATTGCCGAGGCTAGCGTTTCTAGTACTATATTGAATAGTAATGGTGATAGTGGGCAACCTTGTTTCACTCCTGATCTTACTGGGAAAGTTGCAGTTTATTTCTATTACATATTATGCTTACTGATGGTCTTAAATATATGCTCCTGATTATTCTAAGGAATAGTCCATTTATTCCTCTACTCGCAAGCATTTTTAGTAGGAATGGATGTTGGATTTTGTCAAATACTTTTTCTACATCTATTGAGATGATGATATGTTTTTTATTAATTTGATTATTAATATGGTCAATTATACTAATAATTTTCCTAATATTAAACCAGCTCTGCATTCCTGGTATGAATCCAATTTGATCATAGTGTATTATCCTGGGGATGATTTTCTGAAGTCTTTTTGCTAATATCTTATTTAAGATTTTAGCATCAATATTCATTAAGGAAATTGGTCTATAATTTTCTTTCTCAGTTTTCGATTGACCTGGTTTAGGTATCAGTACCATGTCTGTGTCATAAAAGGAATTTGGTAGGACTCCTTCATCCCCTATTTTTTCAAATAGTTTATATACCATTGGGGCAAATTGTTCTTTAAATGTTTGGTAGAATTCACATGTAAATCCATCTGGTCCTGGGGATTTTTTTCCTGGGGAGTTGATTAATAGCTTGTTCTATTTCTTTTTTCTGAAATGGGACTCTTTAAGCAATTTATTTCCTCCTCTGTTAATCTAGGAAGCCTATATTTTTGGAGGAAGTCATCCATTTCACTTAAGTTATCAAATTTATTGGCATAAAGTTGGGCAAAGTAACTCCTTATTATTTCTCTAATTTCCTCTTCATTGGTGGAAAGATCCCCCTTTTCATTTGTAAGACTATCAATTTGATTTTCCTCTTTCTTTTTTTTTTTGTGATCAGATTTACCAAAGGTTTATCTATTTTATTGGCTTTTTCATAAAACCAAGTCTTGGTTTTATTTATTAATTCAATAGTTTTTTTTTTTTTTTACTTTCAATATTATTGATTTCTCCCTTTAATTTTTGTATTTCAAGTTTAATTTTTGGTTGGGGGTTTTTAATTTCGTCTTTTTCTAGCCTTTTAAGTTGTAAGCCCAATTCGTTAATCTTCTCTTTCTCTATTTTCTTCAAATAATCCTCTAAAGATATAAAATTTCCCCTTATTACTGCTTTAGCTGCATCCCACAGATTTTGGTATGATGTCTCATAATTGTCATTATCTTGGGTGAAATTATTAATTGTTTCTATAATTTGCTCTTTTACCCAGTCATTCTTTAAGATGAGATTATTCAGTTTCCAATTACTTTTTGGTCTATTTACCCCTAACTTTTTACTGAATGTAGCTTTTATTGCATTGTGGTCTGAGAGAAAGGCATTTATTATTTCTTCCTTCCTACATTTAATTTTGAGATCTTTATGTCCTAATATATGGTCAATTTTTGTATAGGATCCATGAACTGATGAGAAGAAAGTATATTCCTTTCTATTGCCATTCAGTTTTCTCCAAAGGTCTATCATACCTAGTTTTTCTAATGTTCTATTTACTTTTTAAATTTCTTTCTTATTTGTTTTGTGGTTTGATTTGTCTAAATCTGAGAGTGCAAGGTTGAGATCTCCCACTATTATAGTTTTACTGTCTATTTCTTCTTGCAACTCTCTTAATTTTTCCTTTAGAAAGTTAGATGCTATACCACTTGGTGCATATATGTTTAGTATCGATATGGCTTCATTATTTATGCTACCTTTCAGCAGGATATAGTTTCCTTCCTTATCTCTTTTAACTAGATCAACTTCTGCTTTTGCTTGATCTGAGATAAGGATAGCTACCCCTGCTTTTATGGCTTTACCTGAAGCATAATAGATTCTGCTCCAACCTTTTACCTTTACTCTATATGTATCTCCCTGCTTTAAGTGTGTTTTCTGTAAACAACATATTGTAGGGTTCTGATTTTTGATCCAGTCTGCTATCTGTCTCCGTTTGATGGGAGCGTTCATCCCATTCACATTTACAGTTAAAATTACTAATTCTGTATTTCCTGCCATCATATTATCCCCAGATTATGCTTTTTCCCTTGACCCCCCTGAACCCCTTCCCCAATATTTAATTTATAGACCCCCCCTTGTGACATGCAGCCCTCCTTTTTTTTTAGTATCCCTCCCCCTCCCTCCACATCCCTTCACTTATTCTCCTTTTCCTTTTCCCTTTTCCTCTCCCCCCTTTTAATGAGGTGATAGAGAATTCTCTAAAACAAATATGACAATTATTTATTCTTTGAGCCTCCTCTGATGAAAGTAAGATTTACACAATGATTCTCCCCCTCTCTAAATTCCCTCAGATATGCTGTATTTTCTATGCCTCTTCCTGGGATATAGTTTCCCTCTTTTTAATCACTGCCTCCCCTTTTTCTGATACTACCCCCTTCCCTTTACTATACCCCCTCCGTTTTTTTTCTTTTATATCAGTAAAATGAAATTATTCATGTGTACTTTCTATATACCCACAACAGAGATACAGTTCTCAAGGGTTCTGTATACCTTTTTCTGTTTCTCTTCAGTCTTGTGGATGTAGATCAAATTTTTTGTTTAAGTCTGGTTTTTTTCTTAGAAACATATGGAATTCCTCTATTTCATTGAATGACCATCTTCTTCCATGGAAAAAGATGCTACACTTAGCTGGGTAGTTTATTCTTGGTTGCAATCCTTGATCTTTTGCCTTTCGGAATATCAGGTTCCAGGCCCTTCTATCTTTTAATTTGGAGGCAGCCAGATCTTGTGTGACCCTTATTGTGGCACCTTGGTATTTAAATTGTTTTTTTCTAGCTGCTTGCAGGATTTTCTCCTTTGTGTGGTAATTCTGCAGCTTAGCCACAATATTGCATGCTGTTCTTTTTTTAGGGTCTATTTCAGAAGGAGTTCGATGAATTCTTTCGACATCAACTTTCTCTCCTGTTTCTATTATCTCTGGACAGTTCTCTTTGATAATTTCTTGTAAAATAGAATCTAAGCTCTTATTTTGGTCATAGTTTTCGGGAAGTCCAATGATCCGCAGATTATCTCTCCTAGATCTATTTTCCAGGTCTACAGATTTTCCCAGTAAGTATTTGACGTTATTCTCCAGCTTTTCATTTTTTTTTTTTTTGTTTGACTGATTCTTGCGTTCTCAATGAATCGTTCATTTCTATTTGTTCCATCCTGAATTTTAAGGAGTTATTTTCTTCATTCACAGTTTTTAGTTCTTTTTGTAAATGCCCAATTTCATTTTTAAATGAGTTATTTTGCTCTATTGCATTTTTTCCATTTCCCTAATTTTTTTTGAGAATTATTTTCTTTTTCCAATTCAGAAATCCTATTTTCTTGAGACTTTTTTATCTTCTCCCATTCAGAAATCCTATTTTCCTGTGATTTTTTTACCTTTTCTAATTCATAAATTTTGTTTCCCTGCATCTCCTGTGAATTCTTTATTTTTTCCAACTCCAATTTCAGAACGTTGTTATTCTCTATCATAGCTTCTCTTTTCTTTTCCCATTTTTCTTCAAACTCTCTTAACTTTTTAATAGTCTCTTTGAGGAGAGAGTTATGTGATGGGGGCAGGAATCATTCCCCTTTGAGTTGTTATCTGCTGACTCTCTGCTGCTAACTTCCTCCAGGTTGGATACCTGCTCTTTTCTGTGTAGAAGGAATCTATAGCTTTTCTTGGCTTTTTACTCATACTTAAAAAATCTTTTGGGTCTGTCCCTGGGGTAGGAAATTATTTATTTAATTCTTTACCAGCTTCCTCCCAGACTGGATGGATGCAGCGGCTCCTGTGCCTGAGCTAAGAGAGAGCTCTGGGAGAGAGTTCCCCACCCCCTCCCTGGAAGTGCCTCACAGGTGATCAGCACTGCTGTGCTTTGAGGTCTCTGTGTTCTAGCGGCTTCCCTGAGTTTT
Source organism: Sminthopsis crassicaudata (assembly GCF_048593235.1). Classification (NCBI taxonomy): domain Eukaryota; kingdom Metazoa; phylum Chordata; class Mammalia; order Dasyuromorphia; family Dasyuridae; genus Sminthopsis; species Sminthopsis crassicaudata. Next base: position 460,469,996 of record NC_133618.1, on the reverse strand, counting down.
GAGACTGAACAGTAAAGGTGACACAAAGCCCCGCTTATGCATCCCAGTGGGGCGTGGATGTCAGCAGCAAGTGACGTGAAAAGCCCCTGCGCTCAAACTGGCAGTGTCTGCCAGAAACAGCGGTCCCTAGTTCAAAGGTTCTGCTTCTCTGGGACTTCCTGGGGCTGAGTTCCACAGCCTCCAGCCGAGCCAGGCACTATGACTTACCGCCCCGCCCACTTTTCAATCTCTTAACTATCCCCAGGTGAAAGTCTGGATTGCCTATGTCGGCCACACCCACAGTGCCGAGATCTGCTGAGTCACCTCCAGGATCCGGGAAGATCTAATCTCGTTTTAAAATTTTAAAGTGGCTTGATTTCTCTTCTGAACTGCTGTATTATAAGCAGAGAAGAGCTAACAGCCTGTGCCAGATGCTTCTATCTCAGTGGCTTCTCTGATTTCAGAGCCCTCCCCAGAGCTATCAGTGCAGCATGCCAGCACCCAGCCATCTGTGCTGGCCTCTCTTCTTCCTCCCCTGGGAGCTGACCTTTCCTGTTGGAACTCCAGATTCTCTTCAGCTGGTAAGTCGTGCTTCCGGTCCTTGTGGATTCTATCAGTCAAGCGCTATTTCTGAGGCTGATTTTATCTAGTTGGTTGTGAGGGAAGAAAGGAGCTTAAAGAATCGCGTGTATCTTCTCCGCCATCTTGGCTCCGCCTCCTCAGCAGTTATTTTAAATGAAATTTCTCTTTGTATCTTTTGCTGTTGGATTTTGTTAGTGATGTCTAAAAATGGGTATGATTTATGCGGATTTATTTTATATCCTACAACTTTGCTAAAGTTGTGGATTATTTCTAATAGCTTTTTAGTTGGTTCTCTGGGGTTCTCTAAATAATAATAATTTGGTTTCCTCATTACCTACTCTAATTCCTTTAATCTCTTTTTCATCTGTTATTGCCAAAGCTATAATTTTTAATACAATTTTGAATAGTAATGATGATAGCGGGTAACCTTGTCTTATTGGGGATGATGCCAGTTTATCACCATTACATATAATGCTTGCCGATGGTCTTAAATAGATGCTACTAACTATTTTAAGGAAAATTCCATTTATTCCTTTAATCTCTAGTGTTTTTTAAGAGGAAAGGATGTTGGATCTTATCAAATGCTTTTTCTGCATCTATAGCGATAATCATATGGTTTTCTTAATTTTTTTATTTATATAGTCAATTATGCTAATAGTTTTCCTAATATTGACCCATCAGTGCATTTGTGGTATAAATCCTACTGAGTTGTGATATATTATCCTTGGGATGATATGAGATCAGGATTGTTACCTTTGTTTTTTTTCTTCATCTGAAGCATAATAGAATCTGCTCCAGCCCTTTACCTTCACTCTGTATGTATCACTATGCTTTAACTATGTTTCCTGTAAACAACATATTGTAGGATTCTGGCTTTTAATCCACTCTACTATCCTCTTCAGTTTTATGAGGCAGTTCATCCTATTCACCATTATAGGTAAAATAACTAATCCTGGTAATTAGTAATTCCTGCCATCTTATTTACCCTACTTTATGCTTTTCTCTTTCCTTCCTTCTTCTCTCCTAACCAATATTTTGCTTTTGATGCCCATCTCCCTCATACAGTCCTCCTCCTTTAAAGCCCCTCTCTCTTTGTATTTTTTCCTAATTCTTCTGTTTTCCCTTCTATTAATTTTTCCCTTTTTTTTCTCCCTTTCCCTTCTACTACCCTATAAGATGAGATATGTTTCTTTGTGATACTAAATGTCTGATATTATCTCTGAGAGCCAAATCTGATAAGAGTAAGATTTACACAATGGTCATTACCCTCCCTTCTTTCCCTCAATTATAACAGATTTTGTTTTCCTCTTTTTGAAAGAGATGTAGTATCCCTTATTTTATCTCCTTTTTCCTCTTCTTCCATTATAATCCCCCTTCCATTGTAATGTCAAAGAAACTGAGGCAAAATAGAGATTAGAGAGTTTTAATTGTTTATTTATTGGAGAGCTTAATTGATTAACTTCACAGAACTCTCATCTCAAAGTATCCATGATCCAGCAGCCAATGTGAGTTCTCAATGACATATTTTTACACAATAACTAAACAAAGATGGGGATGGGGAGCGGAGTCCAACCTCTGGTGAACAGGAATCTTTAGGCAGGAACTATAAACTGGGTTCTGACAGGTTGGGGGATAGGACCATAAATTTTTACTAACTGGGAGGTAAGAAAGTATCTGGCTAGAGAAAGAAAGTTTAGACTCCCCCTTTTTGAGTTTACACATTGACAATTTATAACCTCTGAGTTATATCAGTCTTAATGAAGTGGTTGCAACTAAGGGATTTGAGGCAGAACAATTAAGGAAACTGAGGCAGGATCAATTAGGAAAACTGAGGCAGAACAACTTAGGGAACCTGAGGCAGGACAATTAAGGAAACTGAGGCAGGACAATTAGGGGAACTGTGTCAGGACAATAAAACAGTCTGTGGCACAACACCATCTCTTTTTTTTTAATATGATCATAATAAAATGAAATTATGCCCTCATTCTCTAAGTATACCCATAATAGAAATATAGTTTTCAAGAGTTCTTTTATTTTTTTTTTCCTTTTTATGCTTCTCTTGAGTTCTGTGTTTGGAGATCAAAATTTTTTGTTCAGTTTTGGTCTTTTCATTAGAAATGGGTGAAATGCATTTATATCATTCAATGTCCTTCTTCTTCCCTGAAAGATAATGCTCATTTTAGCTGGATAACTTATTCTTGGCTATAATCCCAGGCCCTTTGCTTTTTGGAATATCAGATTCCAGGCCCTTTGATCCTTTAAGGTGGAAGCTGCTAAATCCAAGGTAATCCTAATTGTGGCTCCTCAGTATTTAAATTGTTTTTTTTCTGGGTGTTTGCAATATCTTTTCCTTAATATGATGGTTCTGAAATTTAGCCACGATATTCCTTGGAGATTTAATTTTGTGATCTCTTTTAGGAGGTAATTGGTGGATTCTTTTGATAGTTATTTTACCTTCTGACTCTAAAACAGCAGGGCAGTTTTCTTTTATGATTCCCTGTAAGATAATGTCTAGGTTCTTTTTTTCGTCATGACTCTCGCGAAGCACAGTAATCCTTAGATTGTCTCTGCTCGATCTATTTTCCAGGTCAGTTGTTTTTCCTAGGAGATGTTTCATACTTTCTTTTATTTTTCATCTGTTTTGTTTTTGTTTGACTGATTTTTGAAGTCTTATTGACTTCATTCCATTTGTTCAATTCTAATTTTTAGTGTATTATTTTCTTCAGTTACTTTTACAATTGGTCAATTAACTTTTTTTGTTTATTACATACTTTTTCCATTTTTTCCATTCCTTCCTGCAATGATCTCATTTCATTTCCCCATTTTCTTCTAACTTTATGCAATCTTTGAAGAAAGTCTTGTGAAATGCAGACCTGCTCATGTCTCTCTTTAGGGCTTTTTCTGGAGTCACTTTGCCTTTGGGAACCTCAGGATTTGATGTCTGTTCTTCTCTCTCTCTCCATAAAAGATCTCTATACCGAAAGTTCGTTTTTATTCATATTTTAAAGCTTGAGGTCTTTTAAGTGCAAAGGAGCAACAGCTGTTTTAATTTGCTGTGGGACAGTTATGCTGTTTGATTTCCAGTATTGGGTAATGGTGGCTAGGTCTGGCTTTCTTCTCAGGCTCAGTGGTTTATTACTTGTCTTTTACAAAAGACAAATCTGTCAAACCACCTGCTTGCAACTAGGACAGGGTGGCCTACGAGGCTCACGGAAGATTCCCAGGTGCATGGAAGCTACAATGGTCTGACTTTCCACAAGGCTTCTTGCCTTGGTCTCACTATGTTGTGGTCTGGGTTCGGTAGGCTGTCCCTCTACACAATTGAAACATACCTGTTCTGAAATTCTTCCAAGGTATCTTCTTCTAGAAATGTGTTATACTCCAAATATTTGTGGATGCTTTTACTTCAAAACCAGTTTAGAGGTTTAATCTACTGATGGTTTGAGAGAAGATTAGAGGAGGTTACAGAGAGACTTGTCTGCTCTCAGTAATCTTGGCTTTGCCGCTTATCAGAACCCTTAAATGTAAAAATGATTTCCCAATTTATTGTTTCCCTTCTGATCTTATCTGCATTACTTTTGTTAATATAAAAACTTTTTAACTTAATGTGATCAAAATGATCTAACTGGTGTTCAATTATGAGTTCCAGTTCTTCTTTGGACACATATTTCTTCCTTCTCCACAGATCTGAGAGGTAAACTATTTTTTTGTTCATCTAATTTGTTTATTATATCACTCTTTAGGTCTAAATCATGAATCTATTTAAATCTTATCTTTGTATGTGGTGTTAGGTTAGGTAGAACATAATTTCTTCCATACTATTTTCCAATTTTCCCAGAATGTTTCATCAAATAGTGAGTTCTTATCCCAAAAGCTGGAGTCTTTGGGTTTATTAAACACTAAATTGCTATAGTTATTGTCTATTTTGTGGTGTGATCCTACCCTATTCCACTGATTGAGTACTCTATTTCTTAGCCAGTACCAAATGGTTTTGATAACCCTTGCTTTATAATATAGTTTTAGGGCTGGCACAACTAGGCCACTTTCATTAACATTTTTCCATTAATTCCCTTGAAATTCTTGACCTTTTGTTCTTCAAAATGAACTTTGTTACTATTTTTTCTCGATCTGTAAAATAATTTCTTGGGAGTTTGATTGGTATAGCATAAATAAGAAGATTTATTTAGGTAGTATTGTCATTTTTATTGTATTTGCTTAGGCTGCCCATGAGAAGTTGATATTTTTCCAACCAATCAGGTCTGACTTTATTTGTGTAGAAAGTGTTTTGTAGTTGTGTTCATATAATTCCTGATTTTCCCTTGGCAGATAGATTTCCAAATATTTTATACTATCAACAATTATTTTGAATAGAATTTCTTTTTATATCTCTTGCTGGAGGACTTTATTGGTAATGATGATAAATGATGATTTATGTGGATTTATTTGGTATCCTGCAACTCTGCTAAAGTTATGAATTGTCTCTAGTAGTTTTTTAGTTGATTCTTTAAATATACCATCATATCATATGCAAAGAGTGGTGATTTGGTTTCCTCATGACTTCCTCTAATTCCTTTAATCTCTTTTACTTGCCAAGACTAGAATTTCTAATATAATATTGAATAGTAATGGTGATAGTGGGCAGCCTTGTTTCACTCCTGATCTTATTGGGAATGGTTCTAGTTTGTCTCCATTCCATATGATGCTTGCTGATGGACAACATGACTTTTATGAAAATATTTTGCATGACTTCACAGAAGCCTTCTCAATGAGGGAGGCATGGTAATAGAGCAAGAGAAACTGGAACTCAAAGTTTTAAACATAAGTTAAAATTATTTTACATAAAGCTGTGGAAAATAAAAACAGTAAATAAGGAAAAAGAGAAAAACAGGAATTGACTAAAAAGATAACATATTAATGTATACTAAATTCACCATTAAATTTTGATTTAAAAAATAGATATGGAAATGGAAGCATGAAAATGTAAAAGGGGATGAAAATAAAAGCAATGTCCTAGTTCAGTAAAGACCATTGAAGGACTGCTACACCTCAAAATAAGCTGAGATTGCTGAAATCATATTTTGTGTTGTTCTATTTGTTTTATTTTAGGAAAGAGAAAAATGTAATAAGGGATTCAACAATTGCTTGGGTTGGATAGGATCTTGATTATGAAAATAGAAACAAGACAGAGCTGCATAATTTTTACTTTATTTCTATTTTCTTTTTCAAAGAAAATTACCTTTTCACTGGGAATGGCAGCACAGAAATGGCTAATAAGTTATTGACACTTTGAGTTTTGAAAATAATCCCTACTTTGTTGTCTTTGCTCTTTTGAATTAAATATTCATAAATAAATAAATGTATAAATAAATGAAACAGCAGATATGATTACTTAAATAAAATATGTAATATTTGCAAAATCAGAGAAAATGGGACAAATATCATACAAATGGAAAAGGACAAGGTTCCCAATTGCAAAAGGCAAGTGAATATAATTTTCTAACTATGAGTTAGTGAACTTATATTTAAGACCTGGGAAAGTTTTACAATGGAATATTTAATTGATGAATAGTAAACTTCCTGAAAAGCAAGAAGAGAAGATCCTTTCTAAGAGCTAGATTGTTTTTACCAAAATAGCTTATGCCATATACTTTGATAGATCAGTGTTTCTACTGGGTTTGTATCCCAAAGAGATCATCAAGGAAGTAAAAGGATCCACATGTACCAAAATGTTTGTAGCAGCCCTTTTTGTGGTGGAAAGAAACTGGAAACTGAGTGGATGCCCATCAATTGGAGAATGGCTAAATAAGTTATGCTATATGAATGTTATGAAATATTATTGTTCTATTACAAACGATCAGCAGGATGATTTTATTGAGGCTTGGATGCTAAATGAAGTGGGAAGAACCAGGGGATTATTATACATGACATCAGCAAGATTATATGATGAACAAATCTGATGGATGTGATCCTTTTCAACAATGAGATGATTCAGGCCAGTTGCAATAACCTTGTGATGAAGAGAGTCATCTGCACCCAGAGAGAGGACTGTAGTCAGGAACTGAATGTAGATCACAACATAGTATTTTCACACTTTTGTTGTTGTTTACTTGCATTTTTTTCATTTTTTTCCTTTTTGATCTTTTTTTTTTTCTTGTGCAGCATGATTGTGGATATATGTGTTGAAAAATTGCACATGATTAACATGGATTACTTGCCATCTAAGGGAGGAGGTGGGGGAAGTGAGGGAAAAACTGGAATACGAGATTTTAGAAGGGTGAATATTGAATCCTATCCATGCATATGTTTTGACAATAAAAAGCTTTTTAAAAAATAGTCTATCCTAGAGTAAAATTATCCCTCCATCCATTTTGGACAGGACTACTAAACTGGACAATCAGGGAAATTCTATTTAGTTTATTTAGATTTTAGCAAAACCATTTCATATAGTACTTTATACTATTCTTGTGAAGACAACAAGGAGATATGGGAAAGATGATAATCTACATAAATGAGTTTACATTTAGTTGAATAAGTTGAATTAATTTAAGGTAACATTTACATGACATGAAACCAATAACATGTCTAAATATCTCATGTCTACATCACAAGATATCTTGAGTAGTGGTACAAATAAACTTGTCCTTGGTTGTTCATTGAACACAGAATGAATGCTTATTAAGTTTCAAGTTAACTTAAAATTGAGTTATTAAATCTAAAGTTGGAAAGATGTCAGACATCATTTAATTTAACCCTATCTTATTATAGGTGACAAAATTGAGAACCAAGAAGCCTGAATGACTTGTCTAAGACAATACATTGCATTTGAACCCATGTCCTCTGACTCCAGAAACATTTTCTATTATTGTACTACATGTTAAAGCAAAGGGCTTAATCTATAAGATGAAATTTGGTAAAGGTAAATGTAAAGTATTGCATTGTTTAAAAAATCAGCTCACTGAATGGATCCCAATCATTTGGGGAATGACTGAACAAGTTATGATATTCAAATGTAATGAAATTCTATTGTATAAGAAATGAGTAGCAGGCTGATTTCCAAAAGTCCTGGAAAATTTTACATATTCTGATGCTGAATGAGGTGAGTAGAACCAGGAGAATAGGAACAATAAAATTGCATTATGATCAAGTTTGACAGATTTAGTTCTTCTCAACAATACAGTGATCCAAGACAATTCCAATAGACTTGCAATGGAAATGCCAGCCACATCCTGAGAAAGAACAATGGAAACTGCATGTGGATCAAAGCACATGATTATTCTTTTCTTCGTTTCTTGTACTTTGATTTAGCTATTGTTTTGATTTGTTTTTGTTCACAACATGAGTAATATGGAAATATGTTTTAAGTAATTGTACATATATAATCTATATTAGATTGCTTGCTGTCTTCATGAGGGGAATGGAAAAAAGGAAGCAAAAAAAAATTGAACTCAAAATCATAAAAAAAACAATGTCAAAAACTATCTTTAAATGTAATTGAAAAAAATAAAATACTATTAAATGAAAACTCTAGAGAAAGGTAACCTATATAATGAGTGGTTCTAATCATGATAGTCAGTTGAACTGACTTGTGATTTTTAGATTAAAGAAGAGAAGATTCAGGAAAATATTGATAGAAATAAGAGTGTGTGTGTGTGTTTATGTGTGTGTGTGTGTGTGTGTGTGTGTGTGTGTGTGTGTTCAAGTGTCTGAAGAGCTCTCATATGAAAGAAGAATTAGGATAAGCATATTTGACTATAGGGGTCAGAACCAAGATCAATTAGTGCAGTTTATTAAAAAAAAAAAAAAAAAAAAAAAAACTATGATTAAATTTTTTCCTGAATTTTAGAGCTAAACTTAAGTGAATGGGCTACATTGGGAGGTAGTAGGTGTCTCTTCACTTGAGATCTTCAATAGAACATACCATGCATATTCCTTTTTGAGAAAGTATTACACTAGAAGTTTACTGAGGTTCCTCTCAATTCTGAAGTTCTATAATTTAGTAATTGCTAGTTTATGGCCTAAGAACTCCTTATTTGACAAAAAGGTCTAGGAACACTACCAGACATAGGCCAACATTTCACACTATATACCAAAATAAGACTGAAATGAGCATATGATTTGGATATTAAGGAGGAAACTATAAGCAAATTAGGAAAACAAGGAATGCTTTACCTGTTAGATCTTTGAAGAAGGGAAAAAAATTATGACAAAACAAAAAACATAGAGAACATTCTGAAATGCAACATGGACAATTTTGATTACACTAAATTCAACAGGTTTTATACAATCAAAAACAATGCACCCAATAATTAAAAGGAAACAGAAATCTGGGAAATAATTATTGTAGCTAGTGTTTCTACTAAAGGTCCCATATGTAAAAAAGCATATCGAGAATTGATTCAGATTTTTAAAAATACAAGTCATTCCCCCAATTGAAAAATGGTCAAAGAATTTGAGCAGGGAGTTTTCAGATGAAGAAATTAAAGCCATTTCCAGTCACTCTAAATCACTATTGTTTAAAGAAAAGCAAATTAAGACAACTCTGAGGTATCACTTCGCATCTCTCAGAATAGTTAAGATGAGAGAAAAAGATGATGGTAAATGTTAGTGAGGATATGAGGAAACTGATACACTAATGCATTTCTGGTGGAATTGTGATCTTATCTAATTTTTCTGGAGAACAATTTTTATAACTATGCCCCAAAGACTAAAAAACTGTTCATAATCAGCATTGTCACTACTGTGTCTGTATATCAAAGAGTTCATAAAATAGTGGAAAGGACCCATATGTACAAAAATATTTGTAGTATCTTTTTTGTGGTGGCAAAGAATTGAAAATTGAGTGGATGCCCATCAATTAAAGAATGGCTGAATGAATTATAGTATATGGAAGTAATAGAATATTATTGTTGTCAAAGAAATGATGAATAGGCTGATTTCTGAAACACCTGAAAAGACATGAATTGATGACAAGTGAGGTGAACAGAACCAAGAATATTGTACACAGCAACAGCAAGATTGTATGATGACCAACTTTTTTATTATAACTTTTTATTGACAGAACAAGTACTTGGGTAATTTTTTACAACATTATCCTTTGCACTCACTTCTATTCTGACTTTTCCCTTCCCTCCCTCCACCCCCTCCCCTAGATGGTAAGCAGTTTTATACATGTTAAATATGTTATAGTATATCCTAAATAGAATATATGTGTGTAGGAATGAACAGTTTTCTTGATTCACAGGGAGAATTGGATTCAGAAGATAAAAAAATAACCTGGGAAGAAAAATGAAAATGCAAATCGTTTACACTCATTTCCCAGTGTTCCTTTTCTGGGTATAGCTAATTCTGTCCATCATAAATCAATTGGAACTGAATTATATCTTCTCTTTGTCAAAGATATCCACTTCCATCAGAATACATCCTCATACAGCATTGTTGTTGGAATGTATAATGATCTCCTGGTTCTGCTCATTTCACTTAGCATCAGTTCACGTAAGTCTCTCCAAGACTCTCTGTATTCATCCTGCTGGTTATTTCTTACAGAACAATAAAATTCCATAACATTCATATACCACAATTTACCCAACCATTCTCCAATTGATGGGCATCCATTCATTTTCCAGTTTCTAGCCATTACAAACAGGGCTGCCACAAACATTTTGGCACATACAGGTCCCTTTCCCTTCTTTAGCATTTCTTGAGGATATAAGTCCAGAAGTAGCACTGCTGGATCAAAGGGTATGTACAGTTTGATAACATTTTGGGCACAATTACAGATTGCTCTCCAGAATGGTGGGATTCATTCACAACTCTACCAGCAATGCATAATTGTCCTAGTTTTCCTGCATCCCCTCCAACATTCATCATTATTTGTTCCTGTCATCTTAGCCAATCTGACAAGCATGTACTGATATCTCAGATTTGTCTTAATTTGCATTTCTCTGATTAATAGTGATTTGGAACACTCCTTCAATAGTTTCAATTGTATCATCTGAAAATTGTCTGTTCATATCTTTTGACCATTTATCAATTGGAGAATGGGTTGATTTCTTATAAATTAGAATCAATTCGCTATATATTTTGGAAATGAGGCCTTTATCAGAACCTTTAACTGTAAAAATGTTTTCCAAGTTTGTAGTTTCCTTTCTAATTGTTTGCATTAGTTTTGTTTGTACAAAGGCTTTTTAATTTGATGTAATCAAAATTTTCTATTTTGTGATCAATCAATGATCTCTAGTTCTTCTTTGGTCACAAATTCCTTCCTCCTCCACAAGTCTGAGAGGTAAACTATCCTATGTTCCTCTAATTTATTTATGATCTCGTTCTTTATGCCTAAATCATGGACCCATTTTGATCTTATCTTGGTATATTGTGTTAAGTGTGGATCCATGCCTAATTTCTGCCATACTAATTTCCAGTTTTCCCAGCAGTTTTGTCAAATAGTGAATTATTATTCCAAAAGTTAGAATCTCTAGGTTTGTCAAACACTAGATTGCAATAGTTATTGACTATTTTGTCTTGTGAATCTAACCTATTCCATTGAGCAACTAATCTTCTTAGTCAATATCAAATGGTTTTGGTGACTGCTGCTTTGTAATATAGTTTTAGATCAGGTACAGCTAGGCCACCTTCACTTGATTTTTTTTTTCATGAATTCCCTTGAAATTCTCGACCTTTTTTTCTTCCATATGAATTTTGTTGTTATTTTTTCTAGGGTTAGTTTCTTGGGAGTCTGATTGGTATGACATTAAATAAATAGATTAGTTTAGGGAGTATTGTCATCTTTATTATATTTGCTCGGTCTAGTGTGATGATCAACTTTGATATCCTTAGGTCTTTCTGGCAATTCAGTGATCCAAGGCAATTTCAATATATTTTAGATGGAGAATGCCATCCATATCCAAAGAGAGAACTGTGAAGACTGAATATGGATTGAAGCATACTATTTTTATGATTGTTCTTCTTTCTCATTGTCTTCCCCTTTTGTTCTGATTTCTTTTTCCCAATATGACTCATGTTGGAAAGTGTTTTTTTAAAGGATTTACATATATAACCTAATAAAATAAAAGTTAAAAAAAGAAAAATTTGGCAATTGGTATCTTAGGTTGTCATGTATCAAAGATAACATTTTATATCATAATAATAAAAAAATTAGTCATCTTTTTAGTGAGATTAGGAGATGAACATAGGATAGAGATCAGAAGACCTAAAAACAGAATATGTTCGTGTAGAGTAAGGGAAAGCTCTACAATTTTGACAAGTTTCCTATTCCAGGATTATCTAATGAAAGCCTTATGGTACACATGGAGCCTGTAAGCATTATCACACACATAATCCTTAGGGAAAAACACCAAGAGGTCCCAGGAAGGAATGCAGTGACATGATCCATACAATTGAAGGAAGAATAAGAAAACTCCTGGGCTCTGATTTCTTTGAGTTGACTATAGAGAGATTGGGTCAAAATCTCTTAGCTTGAGAGAGAGACTGTATGGCAGAACAATGGAGGTTCCAGAACCAGATCCTCAACATTCTACAATAATGTCTAGTTTCTATTCTAAGGATTTAAAGCATAGTATACCCACATTGGAGGAACAATGGAAGAACTAGTCAAAATTCAAAGACTGAAAAGACCTTGACTTTACTCACTGCCATCATGGATTGTTCAGAAAATATTCATCTGTTAGAAGAGGCTTGTAACCCTAAATTTATTTTTCTTTGGAGAAGTTCAAAATTCTGTGCTAGTACTATATTTCTGGAGAACTTTATAAATTCTCAGGATGAAAGGAGGACTCACCTTTCTCACCAACATTTGTTGGGGGAGTTAACTCTAGAAATTCTGATTTGGGAATTCTTTTTTGTTCTATCCTATTAAATTCTCACCATTCCATTCCTAACATAATAGACAAAGAAAATTTTTATCATCTCCAAAACTTCCTTATGAGAAGAATTCAAGTCAAAGAGTGACAGTAAATAAGACCCTAAAGGGGAGGTAGAACTCAAAAAAGATAAAAAAGTATCATTTATTTATGCCCTAGCCTTAACAGCTTAAAACAAAAATATGGTTTAATCAATCAAAGGATACGAATTGAAACCCTGCTTTCAATATTATTTTATGACCTAGACTAATCTGTCTGAACCTCAATTACTCCAGCTGTAAAACAAGTGATTTGGAGTAGATAATCTTTGAGGATCATTTGAGTGCCAGATCTTTGGTACTATGTATATTCTGCTTTTGATTTAGAGAGAAAATAGAGGCTGGCCTATAATTAATAATGCTTAAGGATTGTACAATTATGGCTTGTACAAGATCTGGGCACCCACTTACACTTAAATACTTATAATTGGAGATATAGATATGAGATATAGTCAATCTACTTTCTAAGATTTTTCCAGAGAAAATTTTGGTTGAGGAAAATGACCCACAAAGCTACATTTTATGGAAAAAGTTTTGATTCATTGATGAATTATATTTATTTTTTCTGAGACAATTGGGTTTAAGTGACTTGCCCAGGGTCACATAGCTAAAAAGTGTTAGGTGTCTGAGGCCAGATTTGAACTCAAGTCCTCAGATTCCAGGGTTACTGCTCTCTATCCACTGCACCAACTATCTGCCCCAAATTATATTCATTTAAAGGGAGTCTTTGTGCCTAATCCATTTAAACCCAGGTTTAGGGTCATAATTATAACCTGAGATAAGAGATTTTTGGGGGTAGGATTCATATATTCTAAACTCCTTTCTGAACTATGAATTCTCTTCGCAAAATTCATGACAAGTGATATCTTCTTAAGGGAAAGATGAGATCAGACCCAATAATGCATGTAGGGGAATTTGTGTACTTTTTTTCTAATTCTTTCCTTTGCCTCATCATGTGATAGCCTGTGGTTTAGATCTGGCATTTTGTCAAAGGAAGAAGAATCAGAGTTGGACTGAGAAGTATGAAAGGAGGATTCTCAGGGGAAGCCAAAACCCCACAAATAGAATCTCTCATGTTATGTTTGAATGAAATGAAGAGATTTAGGCTATATGACAGTATAGTTATGGTTTCAGAATTAGTTTACTGATTGTCCCTCCCCCAATTTTTAATTTTTCCCTCTTAATTTTGCCCATCCTTAAAAATCTTTAACTTCACTTTACCAGGCACTCTCTTAGATTCTTCAGACAGATTCCTTTGAAGGGGGAGCTGAAAATACTTATTTTCTTTCCTCCCCACTTTCCTACACACTCTTTAGCTTGTTCCAGTCTTGATTTTCATCATATCACTCAACAGAAACCATTTTCTTCTATATTATCAATGATCCTCTTATTTGCTCAGATTTGTTACCACTTCTCAGGCTTCATCTTTCTTGAGATCTCAAAATATTTTATATGGTTGAACAACTTTTCTTCATGAATACTTTCTGGATGGTAGTGATAGGAGATTTCAATTATCCAGATGTCTGCTAGATTCTCTGCCTAAAGCAAAGAATCTATTAAGTTCTTGACATTCTTTGGTGATAATTTTATCTTTCAAAAGCTAGAAGAAATAACAAGAAGAATTTCTATTTTAGATTTAGTTATTGTTTTTTAAATCAAAGTATTATTTATTTTAAACATTCTTTTCTTTTTTAAATTTCTACCTTGCCAGCACTTACTGAGAAGTCAAGCAAAATAGTATGTTATACATATTGAATCATGTGAAAGAAGGAAAGAAAGGAAATAAGGAAAGGAGAGGGGAGGGAAGGGAAGAGCAAAGGAGGGGAGAACAGAGGAGGGGAGGGAAAGGGAAAGCAAAGGAAGGGAAGGGAGGAAAATGGAGGGAAAAGGAAAAGTAGAGAAGAGGAAAAGAGAGGAGAAGAGCAGAGAAGAGAATAGAGAAAAGGAAGAGGAGAGGAGAGTGAGGGGAAGGAAGGAGTTGCTACTGAGTATTATAAGGAAAAGTCCATGTAGTCCTATATTCTCTAGTGTTTTTAATAGGAATGGGTGTTGGATTTTGGCAAATGCTTTTTCTGCATCTATTGAGATGATCATATGGTTTTTGTGCATTTGATTACTGATATAATCAATTATGGTAATAGTTTTCCTAATATTGTACCAGCCCTGCATTCCTGGTATAAATCCTATTTGGTCATGGTATATTATCCTGAAGATGATTTTCTGTAATCTCATTGCTAATATTTTATTTAAGATTATTGCATCAATATCCATTAGGGAGATTGGTCTATAACTTTCTTTCTGTTTTCAAGCTACTTGATTTAGGTATCAGTACCATGTCTGTGTCATAAAAGGAATTTGTTAGGAGTCCTTCATTTCCCATTTTTTCAAATAATTTATATAACATTGGATGTTAGGTTCTTATTAACTTATTTTCTTTTTCCAATTCAGAAATTCTATTTTCTTGAGACTTTTTTAATCTTTTCCAATTCAGAAATCCTACTTTCCTGTGTTTTTTTAACCTTTTCTAATTCATAAATTTTGTTTCCCTGCCTCTCCTGTGAATTCTTTATTTTTTCCAACTCCAATTTCAGGATGTTGTTATTCTCTATCATAGCTTCCCTTTCCTTTCCCCATTTTTCTTCAATCTCCCTCAATTTTTTAAGAGTTTCTTCTAGGAGAGAGTTATGTGATGGGGGGCAGGAATTGTTCCCCTTTAGGTTGTTATCTGCTGTCTCTCTGCTGTTAACTTCCTCGGGGTTGGATACCTGCTCTTTCTCTGTATAGAAGGAATCTATGGTTTTTCTAGCTTTTTTGCTCATACTTAAAAAATCTTTTGGGGTCTGTCCCTGGGGTAGGAAATTATTTATTTACTTCTTTACCAGCTTCCTCCCAGACCGGATGGATGCAGTGGCTCCTGCGCCTGAGCTAAGATAGAGCTCTGGGAGAGAGTTCCCCACCCCCTCCCTGGAAGTGCCTCAGAGGTGATTAGCACTACTGTGCTTCGAGGGCGTAGAATAGTAAAGACAGCACAGAGCCCAGCCTATGTGTCCGGGTGGGGAGTGGATGTCTGCAGCAGGTGACGTGAAAAGCCCCTGCGCTCAAACTGGAAGTGTCTGCCAGAAACTGCGGTCCCTAGTTCAAAGGTTCCGCTTCTCTGGGACTTCCTGGAGCTGAGTTCCACTCCCTCCAGCTAAACTAGGCAGTGTGTGTTGCCTTGGGCCGTATCCACCCACTTGTCAATCTCTTAACTATTCTCAGGTGGTAGCTGAGGCCACACCCCCTGGTGCCGAGTCTCTGCTGAGTCACCCCCAGGATTGGGGAAAATCTAATCTGAGTTTTAAAATATTTTGGCTTTCTCTTCTGAACTGCTAAATAATTAGCAGAGAAGAGCTAACAGCCTGTGCCATATTCCTTTACCTCAGTGGCTTCTCTGATCCCAGAGCCCTTCCCAGCACAATGGGCGCAGTGTGCCACTACCCCACCGTCTGTGCTGGTCTCTCTTATTCCTCCCCTGAGAACTGACCTTTCCTGTTGAAACTCCAGATTCTCTTCAGCTGGTAAGTCGTGCTTCCAGTCCTTATGGTATCTATCAGTCCTGAGCTAATTCTGAGACTTAATTTATCTAATTGGTTGTGAGGGAGTGAGGACGTTCACTGAGTCGTGTGTTTCTTCTCCGCTATCTTGGCTCCGCCCCTCAGAGATTCTTTATGTATCTTGTATGACCATTCCTCAGTCTTTTTTGTTGGATCTTCTTCTGCTCTTATTCCAGTAAGAAAAATATTTCCAAAAGTAATGTTATTACATTATATAGATGATATATTGGGATGTGCACCTGAGGAACAAATGTTAGAAGCATGTCTATAAAAAACCATAGTAACACTAAGGAATTATAAATTGCACATAGCTCCAGAAAAAATTCAAAGAAATGCTCCTTTTCAATATTTAGGATATGAAGTATATCCTAAGATGCTTATAGTACAAAACTCTCCTTAAGAACAGAAACACCTTAAATGACTTCCAGAAACTGCTAGGAGATATCCAATGGAGTGTCGAGTGTTAGGCTTGACTACCTATCAACTGCAACCATTATATGACATTTTAAGGGGAGATAGTGCTTTAAACTCACCACCCCAGCATACAAAAGAAGCTCAAGAAACTTTGAGAGAAGTTGAACTGGCTTTATCCAATGTGGTTGAAAAAGTCACTCAAAAACTCTTGGAAATATCAGTTTTTGCTACTCAAGAGGCACAGACATCAGTCCATCAAAGATACAGTGTGATAGAGTGGGTGAACCTCCCAGCACAACCAGAACAAAGCCTTACTCCTTACCCAATACTTGTGGCTAGAATTTTATTAAAGGCCAGTAAACAAGCAGCACAATTATCTGGGATAAGACCTGACAAGATATACACCTTTTATACTAATGCACAAGTTAATGTGTGCTGTGAAACCAGCCATGGCTCCAAATTTTACACACAGTTCTCCATTAAAGATAACTAGACTGTTACATAATTGGCAATGGATTCTGGAAGAAAAGGTTTCTAAAGTTCCTCTTAAAAGTTCAACTATCTTTATAGATGCATCTAAACATAATATTTGTGCTGTATACTCTCATGACTTAACTATAATGAGAGTAATCAGAACTCCTTTTCAGTCCATTCAGCAGAATGAATTGTATGCAATCATTCTAGCTCTTACTTATTATCTGGGAGACATAAATATAATATCTGATTCGGCCTATTCAGTAGGTGTGGTACAAAGAATTGCCACAGCCTGAATAAAATTTGTAGCCTCCAATATATATCAGCTCTTTAAGGAACTTCAAGAGCAAGTGAGAAAGCATCCAGGTAAAATTTATATCTTGCATGTCCACTCTCATAGTGGGCTTCCAGGTCCTATTTTTGATGGGAATTCAAAGGCAGATAGCCTTCTAAATATGTTGGCCAATACTCCTTTATTTCAAGAAGCCCAAGAATCTCATTCTAAATATCATCAGGCTGCCCAAGCTTTATGTTTACAATTTGGAATAACAAGAGAAGAAGCTAGGAGCATAGTAAAAGCCTATACAGCTTGCCTTCCTTTCCATGCTCCTAAATTCCCTCCAAGGAAGAACCCTCATGGTTTGAAACTTAATGAATTTGGCAAATGGATGTGACACATTATAAATCTTTTGGTTGTCTGCCTTTTATTCATGTTGTGGTAGATACCTTTTCAGGATTCATTTTTGCAATACCAGCAGCAAAAGAGACAGCCTGAGTGGTCATTGAATTCCTTATACAAGCATTTGCAATTATAGGTGTGGCACAAGCAATAAAAAAAGACAATGGACCTGCATATACTTCTAAACATTTTGCATACTTTTGTGCACAGTATAAGATTTTACATACCATGGCATACCCTTTAATCATCAAGGACAGGCAATAGTAGAGAGGAGAAACAGTGACCTCAAGACACTCTTCCAAAAAAAAAAGGGGGGGAGCCACAGGTAACCCCAAAGAACTTCTAAATCTAGCCCTTTATACTATTAACTTCTTAATCTTTGACAAAGATGCACTGGTTACAGCAGATAGATTTTATAACCCACCAGAAGGGCAGTGTCCAGTGCGAGCAGCTCCACTGTCTTTAGATAATCACCAGGTCATGTGGAGAGACCCAGAAAGTGGTGAATGGAAGGGACCAGATAGGTTAACTGCTTTGGGGAGAGGGTTTGCTTGTATCTCTACAGATGGAGAAGGATTCAGATGGGTACCAACAAGCTGTATTTGCCTTGTCCATCGGAGAGAGACAGAGCAGACCCTTGAAATGAAGGAGAAGACCAAGAAACATCGGGTGGTTCTGTTGCTGACTGTCTGCCACTGAAAGAGCCTGGCAGTTATGGCGTTTGACTCATGGAAATCAAAAATTGTTGTACTTGAAAACCCTCAGGAATCATTTGAGTCTCTGAGACATCATAAGACTATTGTAGGACTGAAAGTCCTCAGGAATCATTGGATTCTCTGAGGCATCATAAGACTATTGTAGGTCTTGAAAACCCTCAGAAATCATTGGATTCTCTGAGACATAAGACTGTTGCAGGACTTCAAAACCTGTAGGAATCATTGGATTCCCTAACATATAAAAGACTTGCAGGACTTCAAAAACTTGTGGGGATCATTGAATTCCCTGACACATGAAGCAAGGGACAATAGATTGGTTTTAAACTATCTCTTGGCTGCTGAAGAAAGCATATGTGTGACTGATGTTTACCTACCCTCCTTCTAAGACCTCTGGAAATATTTTACAAGACCATGTTGATTTATATTGTTTGTTATATCACTACTTGCATGTACAATTCATGTTTGTTACACCTGATCAAGCCTGTGCATTATTGCTATGTGTTTGTGTAATACCTCCCATGCTGATGGGTTTGTGCATACCTGTCTCTAATAAGATCCTTCAGCCCAGAAACCCACTAGCAATCCCCACTTCCCTTTAGTGCTTTTCATCTCCCTCCCTGAGAACTCAAGGATGGCATGACCAACTGTGTTCTAAAACAAAAGAAATGGGAGATGTAAAGGGCTAGAACTGAGCAGATGCACTTAACTGAGATAACCTATCACTTAAGGCTAATTATCAATTGGACAATTCTCTACTAACATGCTTGGAGGATGACCTTACTCAAGCCTGTGCTGGCTTGATCTGTGGGTCTGGACAAAGAAGGGGAAGAGAGATCAGAGGGTGGCGTAGGACAAGCAGGATCATTTTTTGGTGATGGAGAGGGATAAAAGAGGTGTGGAGATTCCTATATCTAATCCCCTGACATTGACCCCAAAAAGGCCAAGAATAAAGACTTTTGCTTATCCTGACTTAGGTTGATTCTAAGATATCCAGGGTACTAACACAGCCATTACAAGAGAATGCAAAGTATTTCCCTGACTAGTTGCAGTCAAAGTAACATCTGGAAAGTTTTGGTGAAGGGAAGTGATCCAGTCTCTAGTCATGACTGATTAAGGGACTAGAGATCTAGTTGTCTAAGAAGCCAGATGGAGTGAAGGATGGAATCATTCTGAAGGTTCTGAGCCAGAGATATCTGGCCATCCATGCTATTTCTCAGTATTTTGTACTTCTAATCAATGAATAAGATGAGAAATATTAGGATGTATTAACAGGAAGGAAGAATGACTGCCTCATGTTCCATATAGATACAATTTATCTCTTAATAGATAGTGCTTTTGTTTCTTTTGTAACTGTTCTTCCTGCATCTATAAGTATCTGGATATAAATGGATCCTGGATTTAAATAAGTATATAGTTCTTTAGAAAGAGTATTGTCCAAAGAAGCAAAGAGACAGAAGCCCCAGTTTAAAAAAAAAAGAACATTTGCTTTGAAAGATGGTCTTTTGCTGTTGGGGGAAGTTTGGAGATCAGTAAAAATACTTTGCAAATCCCCAAAAGCAACCCTGAACATTAAGGTCTTTCTTTTCAATTCTGGGCCCAGTTTATTATCCATTTGTTCACCTTCCCCCGTAAGTACTTAAGAAATGTGATATGAAGATCCAAGTGTGGTAGGAAAAAAAAACAGTTTGATGCAATAATTATTGCAAATATTTTCCATTTTTCCTGTTTGTAATCATTTTTCTCCCATTTTTATCTTTGAATGCTCATTGGGATGGCTATGCTGAGTTGCATATCTTGATTGGTTTTAACTAATCCCCACTACTTTTCCCTGCCTAATGATATTATATTGATCATAAATATTCATCAGCTTTCTCTGTAAGATCTTCAGATGAATTTGTAAACCAATACATTACCATTATTCCCTCTTTCTAGCTCTTCGCAGTTATTAAATGTTTGCTGACTAAGCTTTTTCTCTGTTTTTTTTTTTTTAATCTTATTGTAGGAATTAATTTACACAGATTAAACTTCTAGATAAAAATATTACAGTCAATGTCAATGTCATTTCTATTGTCCATTTCCTACTATTTCCCCTTTTCAATAATAAATTGAACTAACTCAGGTTTATATCTCAAGTGTATGATAAATCTTTTTTTCACAATTAACCTTTCTTCATGTTTATTGTAAGTTCTGATTTTATGTCTGAAGAATTAATGATCTGAATAAATACAGGCATGTTTCATAGTTAATTTTCAAGTATCAAACATTTAGAATAGAAAGGGATCTTACTATCCCTTGAGTACAATCCCCTAATCTTATACATGATGATAGAGAAGCTAAGTGACACACATTTATTGAGTATCTGGGGAGGGATTTGAACTCCTGTCTTTCTGCAGCCACACTTGGAACTCTATTCATTACATCAAAGGTATCAAACTCACAGCTAAAAGTGGGCATTTAGCTCTCCAAATTCCAGAGTGCTACTTGAACAAGATTTTATTTAAATCAAATGTAGATTTAATTGGGAAAGGTTTAACAAAATAAAAATTCATATGCAACAGAGGTAATGTTATTTTGTAGTTTTCTAAATGAAATGAGGCCCATAATGATTGAGTTTGTTAACATGCTACTTTTTAATGTGTGGGATTTAATATAAGTTTATATATTAGATTTTTTTTCTCTTCTGAATTTTTGTGTTATTCTATTGTTCTTCCTATATTGTAGCTACTCTCCATCATATGCCTTGATTATTGTATGTAGATAATTTTCACCCTTACCTTCCTGTTCAGTTTAATTTTTTAAATTAGATATAGAACATTATTAGCAATTAAATTCAAATTAATCTCTTTTAGGAATATTCTATAACTTATGTTAGTAACCTGTCATTTTGCATTTTAATCAATGATCCAGATATTCAAATTCCATTTGCAGATATAATTTTAATCAGCTCCTTATTTCACATATTCTATAGTTGTCTCTTCCCTCTCCCCCCATGCATCCCTTGCCTTTAATAGGCAACAGTGAAGAAAATAGCACCAGTATCCATATGGTCTTCCATTTCTCAGCCAAACTTTAACTATCTTGATTTCCTAAAAATATCTCCTGAAAGCATTATTTATGACCACTTGAACTAGCAGAAAAACATAGTAGGGTTTCATACCAAGAGCTTTTCTCTTCTCCCTCTATACTACTTCACTGTTTCATTCATTAACTCCCATGAATTTAGTTACCAATTTTACAGTGATGATTCTAAATTCTACCCATCCTTTCCAAACCCTTCTGCCACCCTCTGTTTTCTATATCTCCAACTGCCTTGGAGACATCTCCAACTAAATGTCGAAAGGATGTCTTAAATTCAATATGTCCAAAGCACATCTCAATCTTTTCCCTTCCCCAAACCTTTCCCTTCCAACCTTTAGTATGTAGAGCATGCAGAGAACATCAACATCCTCCCAAACCTCCCAGTCCCTTGAACCTATGAGTCACATTCAAAACTTCACTGTCTCACCAACCATTTCCAATCTGTTTCCTAGGCTTGTCAATTTCACCATTATATCAGATCTTGGATATACCCCGCCATGTCCTCCGACACTGATGCATATGCTCATCATCTCATGGATTATTGTAATAGCCTGATGATGAGCCTACCTGCCTCAAGTCTCTCGAGTCTCACATCCAAACTTCATCCAATCACTAAAGTGATTTTCCTAATAGAAAAATAGGAAAATAGACCTCACTTCTCCAACCACATCTGATGTAACTACTCAATAAGTATAATGACTTCCTGTTATATTTCTATGATCCAAATCTCATGCTAGTGAACTGATAGCTTTTCTGCAAACAAGACACTTCATCTCTATGCTCTGGATTTTCTCTTTGGCTCTTCACAATGCCTGGAATACTTTCCTTTCTCATCGCAACCTCCACGTTTCCTTATCTTTTTTTAAGTCTCTATCCAATCTCTATAGGAAACCTTTTTCCTCTCTAAAGTCTGATGTTTTTCTTCTGTTAATTGTTTTCTTTGTATACTGTATATAGTTTATTTGTGTCCATTTTTTTATTCTTTGTCTCCCTCATTAGATTATGCTCTCCTGACTTACATCAACTGATGCTGAGTGATATGAATAGAACCAGAAGATCACTGTACACTTCAATGTTGTATGAAGATATATCCTGATGGAAGTGGACATCTTCAACATAAAGAAGATCCAACTCACTTCCAGTTGATCAATGATGGTCAGAAACAAATATACCCAGAGAAGGAACACTAGGAAGTGAATGTAAATAGTTAGCACTACTGTCTATCTACCCAGGTTACTTATATCTTAGGAATCTAATACTTAATGTACAACAAGAAAATGGTATTTACACACATATATTATATCTAGGTTATACTGTAACACATGTAAAATGTATGGGATTGCCTGTCATCAAGGGGAGGAAGTAGAGGGAGGGAGGGGATAATTTGGAAAAATGAATACAAGGGATAATGTTATAAAAAAATTACTCATGCATATATACTGTCAAAAAATTTTATAAATAAAGGAAGTTGGAGATCCAAAAAAAAAAAAAAAAAAAAAAAAAAGATTATGCTCTCCTTGAGAATAGAGAAATTCTTTTGCTTTTTTAGGTCCCTAGTATTTTGCACCTTGCCTTGAACATAGTAATCATTTAGTAATGTTTATTAATTGATTGATGACTTTTATTCTTTTGATCTTTACTCAAAAGTCCCTCCCTTGATGGCATCTCTAGATAGGTTAAAATTCCTTGGAGAACAAACTAGTCCTTGCTCCTCAGAACCAGATACTCCTCTTCAGGAAAAAAAAAAAAAAAAAAAAAAAAAAAAAAAAAAAAACTTACTATTTTTTAAACTACAGTTTTCAGTGTATTTTCTTCCCTTTATGACATTTTCAAGTCCTTATGTAGGTCCATATTACCCCATGTGTGTGTGTATATATATTACCAGAAATTATTTGGGAGTTTGTGTGTGTGTGTGTATATGTATACATATATACACACACACACAAACTCCCAAATAATTTCTGGTTTTGCATCATATATGTATGTACTTATATGTGTGTATATTGCCTCTTGTAATATGTTTTAATCTCCTTGAGCACAAGGAACATCATTGTTGTCATTGTGTCTGTAGTATGTAGAATGACGCCTGGCATATAGTAACCATTTGATAAATAATTAATTTAAGCTCTTTGTCATTAAAAAAAAAAACCTTCTTTGCTCCACATAACTCAGAATATAGACATATTTCTCCTGTAGTAAAGTTTAAACAGTCAGTTTAATTCTGAGTGAATAACAAAATAGTTTGTGAATAGAGGGGAGGAAAGGACAATGTCAATGTAAGACCAGATTGTCAAAGGTTCATTTCTTAATTGTCCTATGTAACTAATACAACACAGCTGTCAAACTTCACAGGGTCCAGTTTTTTGTCTTTTGAAATGCCCATATCCATTTTGAGAACCATTGGGTTCTTCTTTGGGGATTTATTTCAAAGCAGTCTCAAAATGACATGCCACGTCATTTGAAGCAAAGTTCACTGGATTTCTTTTCTCTATATAAAAGTCTTGCGTCAGAAATTATTGAATAGTTTTAGGTAGCTAAGGGGACATAGTAAGCCAAGAGTTTTCAAGAATGGAAACCACTTCAGAACAAGTTCTAAAACTTCAGAAAAATAAAAGTTATATGCACATCGCCTAAATATATTTTAGGTAGGAGATATGAAAGTATTGCAAATCTTGAAGACATCCAAAAATAGAGACACTTATAGTATAAGCTTACTAAACTGGTGAATCTGAACAATATAATTAGGTAGGCCAGAGATAACTAGGTAGTCTTGAGGAGGGAGAGAAAGAGTACAGAATCAAAGGTCAATATTCTGATCTAGATAGATGAGTAGAAATAGAAGTTGCAGCAGCTAGGTGGCAAAGTGGATTGGGTTCTAAGCTAGACTCAAGAAGACTCCTCTTCTCAAGTTTAAATCTATCTTCAGATGCTCACTGTCTGTGTGATCCCATACAAATCACTTAATCCTTTTTGCCTTAGTTTCCTCATCTGTAAAATAAGCTGGAGAAAGAAATGGCATACCACTCCAGTATCTTTTCTAAGAAAATCCTATATGACATCACAAAGAGTCAGACAAGATTGAAAAATGACTTAGTGACAACAACAAAGAGATAGAACTATGATTAAAATATGTAATTTGTAATCAGCATGCTCAGGCATAAGTAATACAATGGGAAAACAAAGTCTGCATTGGAATCAATGAATATAGATTCATTTCCCATCTCTGATGCCCATGTGACTTTGACAAAGTTGTTTTATCTCTCTGGAAATCAGTTTCTTCATCTGAAAAATAAGGAAGTTATGACAGTTGGTTTTTAGCTTTAAAGGAACAGTTGGTTCCTAATTGGAAATAAATGATATTAGTATACAGTCTGAGGTATCAGCAAATTTAGGAATCAAACATCACACCAGGCAAAAGTAAATAGCAGAACAAAGAAGTTCCTACCAAAAGAATGTGAATACTGTTTAGTATAAAGCTTGCTAGCATAAGAAAAATAAGACAGTTGAAGTATGGTGGTAGAAAGACAGCAGCTACTATACATAATTCTGCCAGAAACACCAGCCTTTTCTACACTGTATCTGTCACCAGTTAATGTTGAAACTCTAGGAAAAGCCATGTTTGCCTACTGGAGTTCTAAGAGAGCCTGATGACATTGTTATTGAAGAGGGAGTATATGTGCTTAGAGAAGCAGAGAGTTAGGCAAGACCCATATCACTACAAGATCATCAGTCTATAGGGGTCTGGAATTATTAGTCTGGGTGACAATGTTTGTGTTCACTGGTTCTGTAGGTATTCCCTAGGGAAGGTCATGAAACTCTGCAAAATTGCCTTAAATTGTAGATTTAGAGAACATCAAAAAAACCAAAAAAAACAAAACAAAACAAAAAACATGGTGGTAAAGAATCCCTGACACAAGGCCAGTAGTGGTTGCATTCTCTATATCAGCAGCTCTCAACCTTATTTTTCTTGTCAAGACCACTTATATTCCTAAAATGTATTGTGGAATACTCCTCTAATATTTTGCTTATGTGGTTTAATTTTAAAATTTATTATATTAGAAGTTAAAATTTATTAATGTTATTAAAAATGTTTTTATCATGTGGAGTCGGTGAGTCTCAGGGATTCCTTAGGGCATCCCTGGACCACACACTGAGACCCATTGTTCAATATTACTCATCCAGTCTTCACTATGTTAACAGAGAAACATATTAACAAACAAAGTACAATCAAGAAGATGATCCATAATAGTACTGTATTAGTCTACCTTTCTTTCAGATTTTAAATAGCATTCTTTGATAAGGATAAGTAGAGCTTCCCCCAAGTCAGAGGCAGGGTTACTCAAATATTAGTAAATAGGCTTTCCCATTCTTTGCATTGCCACCATAGTACTAGGTATGTCCTCCTATACTGTTTGAGTGAGATTCATAAGAACATAAGAATCAAATTGTCCTACTTGAAAATAGAACTAGATTTAAATAAATAATGATTATATTAACAATAAAGACACTATTACTACTACAACTATTATGTATATAGCACTTTAAGGTTTGCAAAGTTTATTCAAATATTTTATTTAATCCCTGCAACAACCCAGAGAGATAAACACTTTTTTTTTTTTTTTTTTCTGCTGAGGCATTTGGGGTTAAAGTGACTTGCCCAGGGTCACACAACTAGGAAGTGTTAAATATCTGAGACCAGATTTGAACTCAGGTCCTCCTGACTTCAGAGCTGGTGCTCTATCTACTACACCACCTAGCTGCCCCCGAGTACTAAGCACTCTTAGTACTCCCATTTTATAGGTAAAGAAACTGAGACAAGTAACTTACGTTATTTAAATAGGGTAACATGGCTAGAAAGTATCTGAGGCTGGATTTGAATTCAAATTTTCCTGATTCCACATCCAATGTTTTATATACTGAATCACCCAGCTACCTTAATCACCATAATTATTAGTGTCTCAACCTGCTTTATTTATCTTTCTAAGTTGCCCTAAGCCTTTCTCCTGTCTGGGTTTTGACATTTGCCTGACCTTGACCTATGATTAAATACTTGGATTCCTTTCTGCTCTCCCATCTGTGTTGACCTTTGATAACTGTGTATAGCATAACATAGTGGAGAGAAAATGGATTGGATCTACATTAATATAATGTACATTTTATAGTGCCTTCTAAGGTTTGCAAAGAGCATACTCACATTATCTAATTTAAGCCTCACAATAGCTATATGAGGTAGATATACTGCAAGTATTATTACCTCTCTTTTTAGATCAGGACAATAAAGCTTGGAGTAATTAAATGTTTTGTTGATAAACACATTAGATATTAGAGAAATGTTCTAAAACCAGATGTTTTTTGACTCTCAGTCTATTGCATTTTCTACTATGTCAAACTACTTCTCTGTGTTCAAATTCTATATCTTGACACTTACTACATTATCAGAGATAGAGACCTAAACCCATGGAGATGCAATTTCCTCATCTGTAAAATTAATAGAATAATATTTGGACTATTTATCTCATGAGATTCTTATGAAATTGCAATAAAATTATGTATTTAAAGACTTTTGTAAAACAAACATTCCTAAATTAACATTTCTATAGAATAATAATATAATTCAATTAACATCTATAAAAGAAAATTCTAATATCTACAAAATCTGTGAAATATTTGAGAATCAACCTTCAGTATTAGAATGGAGTTAATTACAAAATGCTTCTTAAAAAATAATGAATAAATTAGCTAGAGGAATGTCAATATAATAAAAATGACAATAATACCAAGGTTAATTTTCAGATTTTTTTCCTTTTTATTTATTTTATTTTTTATTATTATAAATTTATTGACATTACATATGTGTGGGTAATTTTTTTTAATTATATATATATATATATATATTTTATAATATTATCCCTTGTATTCATTTTTCCAAATTACCCCCCCTCCCTCTATTCCCTCCCCCCGACGACAGGCAATCCCATACATTTTACATGTGTTACAATATAGTCTAGGTACAATACATGTGTGTGAATATCATTTTCTTGTTGCACAATAAACATTAGAATCCGAAGGTACATGCAACCTGGGCAGACAGATATTAGTGCTAACAATTTACATTCCCCTCCCAGTGTTTCTTCTCTGGGTGTAGCTACCTCTGTCCATCATTGATCAACTGGAAGTGAGTTGGATCTTCTTTATGTTGAAGATTTCCACTTCCATCAGAATACATCCTCATACAGTATTGTTGTTGAAGTGTACAGTGATCTTCTGGTTCTGCTCATTTCACTCAGCATCAGTTGCTTTAAGTCTCTCCAGGCCTCTCTATATTCCTCCTGCTGGTCATTTCTTACCGAGCAATAATATTCCATAACCTTCATATACCACAATTTACCCAACCATTCTTGTGTGGGTAATTTTTTACAATATTATCCCTTCCACACACTTCTGTTCCAAATTTTCGCTTCCATCCCTCTACCCCCTCTCCTAGATGGCAAACATTTTATAATATTAAATATGTTATAGTATATCCTTTTTATATACTTTTGTTTAGCTCTGGTTTTTTTATAAGAAAGAAATGGAATTCACCTGTTTCATTAAATGCCCATCTTCTTCCCTAGAAGATAATGCTCAGTTTAATGAGGTAGTTTATTCTTGGCTGCATTCAAGTTATTCTGCTTTTCAGAATATCAGATTCCAGGCCCTTCAATTCTCTAATGTGGAAGCTACTAGATCCTGAGTAATCCTTATTGGGGATCTTCAGTATTTGAATTGTTTTTTTCTGGCTAATTGTAATATTTTTTCTTTGGTCTGATAGTTCTGAAATTTAGCCACAATATTCCTTCGAGTTTTAGTTTTGTGGTCTCTTTCAGGAATTGGTTAATGAATTCTTTTAATGGCTATTTTACCTTCTGATTCTATGATATCTTGGCAGTTCGTTTTAATGATTTCTTGAAAAATAGGGTCTAAACTTCTTTTTATATCATGATTTTCAGGGAGTCCAATAATCCTTAGATCATCACTCCTAGATCTATTTTCCAGATCTTTTGGATTCCCAAGTAAGTATTTAACAATTTTTTCTATTTTTTCATTTTTTTGTTTTGCTTGAATGATTTTTGATATCTTCAGTTTGATATATCCAGTTGTTCAGTTCTGATGTTTAATGAATTATTTTCTTCATTTACTATTTTTTTACTTCTTTTATTTGTCCAATTGAGTTTTTAAACGAGTTGTTTTGTTCTATGGATTTTTTTTTCCATTTTTAAGGAGTTATTTTCTTTTTCCAATTCACAAATTCTGTTTTTTGGGAGTTCTTTACCTTTTCCAATTCACATATTCTTTTTTAGGGAGTTATTTTCTTTTTCCAATCTATCTCTTAATGAATTATATGCCTTTTCCAGACCCTCTTGAAGTTTTCCTTTCATTTCCCCATTTTTCTGGTAGCTCTCTTTTAAGATCCTTTTAAATTTCTTCTAGAAAAGCCATGTGTGGTGGGGATCAGGGCACATCCCCCTTTGGAGCTTCATCTGGAGACAATCTGCTTTTAGACTCATCAGGATTTGAAATCTGTTCTTCTCTTTCACTATAGAAGCTATCTATAGTGAGAGCTTGCTTTGCCTTTTTAATCATTTTTTAAAAAGATGGGATCTGATTTTGGGTACAGAAGTTCTCATCTTCCTCTACAGACCAGGAAGTGATAGCACCATAGTGCTGGGATCATGCTTAGTCACTCTGGTGCTGCTTGGGTATGGCCAAGAGCTTTGTGGTTTACTCTTTACCTTTTGTGTTTATTGTTACACCCCTATGGACTACTCTAACTTGGTAGCTCCCCTTTGAGCTACTCTTAATGCCCGTCCATCGACGGCACGGCTAGGCCACACTTACCCATCTTCGGGCACCAATCTGGATCCCATAGAGACAGACCACCATTAGGTAGGGGTGAAGCAAAAGAGAACTTTATTCTGAGATAGCACATATTTATACCCCACTGATGATATGGGGGAAGGGGGAAGTCCTCTAGGAACCTGGCATAATGTGATTGGCCCGAGAAAAAGGAGGGAGGTGTGCTAGGCTTTGAGAGCACTAAGGAGGTGTAGTACCTGTAATCAGACATCGCCTCATGGGGCTGTGCCCCACCTCCATGTAGGACTCACCTGCACCTCAGAACCTCTCATCCCTCAGGTCCTCCCACATGCCTTGAACTGCATTCCTTGCTTCTAGAGGCTTTTTAACCCTTACATTTATGTTGGATGTTTTATAACTTCTCTGCTGATCTACTGGCTTGCACCAAGGCAGAGTGGTCAACACTCTGGTAGAGTTCTTCCTGTGGATTCTCTGCCCTGTGGAGACTGCACCTCACCCCAGGACTGATCAGTGTGTGCTGGCCTCCATACTCTGCCTCTCTGCCTGTACCTGACTACTTCCTTCCCAGCCCCACTGAAACAAACCTTTTCTAGCACTCTTTGAAATTATCTTCTTCTGGTAATTTGCTGCATTCCAAATATTAGTGTATTCTACCAGTCAAGCACTATTTCAGAGGCTGAAGTAATTAGTGTGAGGGTGGCAGGAGAGTTCAGAAAGAAATATGTGTCCTCTCCACCATCTTGGCTCCACCTTGGGAAATCTTTTAAAGCAAGTATCATTCATGAGGGCTTGATTTCCAAGATATGTAGAAACTATAAATGAGAGAAAACTTAGAAGCAAAAGGTACAAAGCAAAAAAAAAAGAATAAAAGAGAAATATATATACAAGCTGAAAAACCATTTGTTTATAAAAGAGTAACAAAAGGTTATAAACATAATTCTCAGAAGAATTGTAAAGTATTTACAATTATATGAAAGAATACTCTAAATCATTAATAATGAGAGAAATACAAATCAAAATAACTCAAAAATTTTACCTCATATCTAGTAAATTAGTAAAGATATTGAGAATAATCAGGGTTGCAGAGCTTATAGAACAGAAAACATACAATTCTACTAGATTAGTGTAACTTATGAAAATCAATTTAGAATTACTCAAATGATTAAACATCTGTACCCTTTGGTCCAGAGGTTTTATTGCTAGGTATAAATCCCATGGGAGCCACTGACAAAAAGAAACACACACACACACACACACACACACACACACACACACATATATATATATATATATATATATATATATATATATATATATATACATATTTATCACAGTACTTTTTTTGTGCTAACTAAGAATTAGAAACAAACTTAGATACCAATTAAAATGGGCAATGACTAAAAAAGCTGTGTCTCATTAATGTCATTGGAATGTTACTGTCATAACAAAGGACAGATGTGATAAACATAGAGGATCATGGAAATATTTACAATGAATTGATGCAAAATACAATGTTTTAAACAGAAAAATATAAACTTGACTACAACAAAGCAAATTAAAACAGTCATCACCACAAAAATATCAAAACTGGATTATCAAAATCTAAAGAACAAGAGTAACACCAAAGACCATCTATGAGAAGGCACCTCCTTCACTACATTGTATACTGGAGATGGACTACAGGTATAGTATACTGCATGTAATATAATTCTGTTTTGGTTGGTTCATTAATTTTGAATATATTTTCCCTTGCTCTCTTTAAAAAGAAAAGTATTATATATACTTTTTATTTTGTAGTAGGAGGAATCAGAAAGAAATCTTGGTGATGTAAAAAATCAATTGTATGTTTGTATATGTTTTATTTAAAAACTCTCTGTAAACAGAAATGTCAGCTATTTAGATTTGAAGTTCTGGTTTCAAAACACGCCTTTGCAATTTCGTAGACATGCGACAGTAATCAACTGAATCCCAGTTTCCTCATCTGTAAACTGAGAAGAAATCATCTTAATTATTCATGACTTGCCTACTTCATGGATTTACTTACTGCAAGGTTCAAATCCATAGAACCATCTATCTATAAGGCAAAGGATTTTAATTTTTGCTCTAATTTTTTTCCATCTCCCTCTGCCTCCTCCACCCCCCAATAACTAACTCAGCTTCATGTATATGGGACAAACTTAATCAACCTTATGTTGAACAGAATGAATATGTAAGAAATTACTCTGTAAACTGCCTAAGTCTATAAATTCAAGTGATCAGTTATTATGTTACCTCATTAATTAATCTAATAAAACTCTTATAATATTATCTAGCTGTCACAGTACCAACATCCACCTGGTGACTCTTTCTTCATCTCTGCTTAGTCATTGACACTTTGAGCCTCTCTTAGAAGAGGAGGAGACAAAAATACAGAGTGGAAAATTAGAGCTCTTCCTGTCTCCCCATGAAACCACTTGAGCAATCAGCAGGAGGCAGTGAAGATCACTGAAGAAAACTCAGCCTCAGCCCCAATCCACCTCTCTTATTAATTCCATTTCTCTAAATCTTATGGGTTCTCAGTAGCTGTCTGATAAGATGCCTTTTCCCCAGCATTTTCCATGCATTTTCTTTCTAAGTTTTAAAATAGCAATATTTCCCCAAGGACAATGGCACTAATAAAGACATTAACAACAAATTCCCCACACTAAGATGCAAGTTAAGAACTGTAATCCTCTTAAGTTCTTTTGCTTCTATGTTTCAGGGAGATTTTATTGGATATTTGATGAGATGATGAGAAGAACCATGACTGATTATCAGGATTTCAGGAATGTGTAGACATCCTAGGGTGAGTTATTCCAGAAATGTTAGTTAGGATTTGAGTTCTCCAGTCCCTCAACTTGCTTCTCTACAAAATGGGACTAATAACATTCACTGTGTTAGAGGTACCTTAAGAGAACAAATACTGTGTTTATTGAACATTAACACACATTCAACCTTTTGGGATAAAAGGGTATAAATGTGGATATCATTATACTACTCACACAGCACAGAAGCTTGGGAGTTGTATTAACTATTGTCATAAACACATGGAACACGGAAGTTCCCAGGCAATGTTGTTCATTGCCTTGTGCTGTTGTTTCATTTTCCAGGGTGATGGGACCTCTGTGGGATTTCTTCATTAGTTCTGTGCCTTGCTTACTGTATGACCTTGGAGAGCCTATTTTCTTATCTGAAAAAAAAATGGGGATAATAATCTCTGCCCTACTTAGATCATAGGATTCTTGTGGAGATCAAATGAGGTAATATGTAGATAGGATTTTTTATCCTTATAAGGTTTGAATTTCTAGCTGGAGAAGTGCCAAATTTAAATTCAGACACTTTAATTTGAATTTTCACCTAACCGTTGTTATAATCTGTAAAATAAGGTTTGTAATCTGTAAAATAACAGGTTTGTTATTCACATTGAATGAGAGAGTGATGGACATAAGGTACTTTCTACAAGGGTACAGATATTAACTATAGAAATATAAGTTACCCTTGTCATCATAGTTATCATCATCATCATCATCATCATCATTATCATCTAATAGAAAAGCTGTTTTTTAGTTCTCAATTTTCATTTCTAAGAAACTCCTCATCTGTTTCTATCTTTCTGTCTCTATTTTTCTCTCATTTTCTTTTCCTCTTTCCCCTTAATACAATAGCTTCAATATGGGCCCTCCCACACACACACACATAGTGATATGTGTACTATGATACAAAGGGATTACAATATGCTTCTCTTATGTAGCCTGATTAGTAACAGCATCTATCTTTGTTTTCATGTCCAATCTCTTCAGCTAGGAAAGATACAAGAGGAGTGACAGTGTAATATTCATCTTTATATCCTTTCTTGGGAATAAGGTAAAAATTAATATTTATTCATTGATCTAAGGAACCCTACCTTTTTGAGTACCATCTTAGTTTTAATTGTAAGAAGTTATCCATAGAGTACAACTTGAGTCCTTCTTCCTATCCAAGGCATCTTCTTCTATAATCTTGTTAACATTGGAAAACAATAAATAAATAAATAACCAGAGCTATGAAAGAACATTTGAATTAAGGGATGAATGAATGAAAGTGTGAACAATAAATTAATGAATGAATGGACAAATAACAGATAAATGAATAAATGAACAAATTGATCCTTTAAGATAACCTCATTATCCACTCTCTTCCAAATGAGAATGATTATAATGAGAATTCATTGGTTTAATCCTTATTTGGAAAGCTTGCCCTAATCAGGTTTTCTGAATTAGCAGGTAAAAAATGTATTGAAGGCTATTAGGAAGTTATACTTAGGATGCCATTCACATCTTAATCAATTCAGACAATTTAGATGAATTTGCCCAGTATTGCAAGTTTACTGAAGAATTCATACATTCTTCTCTGGTAAAGGGCAGTCATATTTTTCCAATTCATTAGAACTCCACTATCCTCAGTGCCTTCACAACAGAAAACATTGATGTGATTTGAGATAACATATCAAAATGTGAGTGACTGATTACAATTTTTCTTGTTGCCTCTCCCAAGGATAGCTGCATTTTTTTAATATTCAAAAAGATCAAGTTTTAATAACAATAATATATAACTTTGACTTTGGGAAAGACATTTCCCTTCTGGGGGGCTCAATTATTCACCTGTACATTAAGAGACAAATTAGATAAAAAGTAATAAGCCTTCCAACTCTAATTCCTAGTAGCCTATGAATCATTATTAACATTTATTGTGTGATCCTTAGTCATTTTACTCTCTTTGAACCTATTTCTTCACTTTCAAGATCGGCATAATATCACTTGCACTACCTCTTTTACAGGATTGTTATAATAAAAACTCTTCTAAAATCTTATGGTGTTTAAAGAAATGCAAGTTTTATTTCATTAATATCTCATGATGGATTTGGGGCAAGTCAAAAAGAAAGATGTTTTAGAAAGAAACAGCCATGTCACTATTATCTCAGTCATATCCTATAGAGAATTGAAAGAGTTCCAGATCTGATATCAAACACTTAGGATAGTACACTGGGAAGAATGTTGAATCGGGAATCAGAGAATGCGGGTTCCAATCCTGCCTTTCTGATACTTACTACATTTATGACTTTGAAAAAAAAATCACTTAACATCCATGTGCCTTAATTTCCTAATCCAACTAAATGACTTTTGATGTCCTATCCAGCTATAGATATATGATTTTGGGACCTCTTCAAAATGGTTATGAACATCATTGTCCCTGTTTTTAAAATGAGCAAGTTGGAATAGGTGAAGTTTTCTAGCCTAGAAGTATAAGACCTGTGGTTCAGAGTTCTTTTGAAAGCCAGTCAGGAAGGTTTTGTAAGAAATGTTTTGCAAGTCCATCTGCCTAAGGAGAAAACTGGAATAAATTGGAGAACTGGAGGTGGCAGAGTATTTGGGGAGAAAGAGATACACACACACACACACACACACACACATATATATATATATATATATATATATATATATATATATATATATATATATATAATCACTCATAAATAGAGGAAAAGACACAAAGAGAGAGAGAGAGGTGGGATGGTGGGTAGAAGAATCAAACCTCACTGACATTGGATTTTTCCACATTCCTGAATCCTTTCTTTCTTTCATTCCACATGAAAAGAGAAAAAAAAAAGGTTTTTTTTATTTTTTTTATTTCCTGTGGATCTGGTTTTTAAGGGAGTGAGGGATAGGGAGTGGGGTGGTAATTGCAAGTCACTGTGTGAAAGGCAGTCACCAGGGCACAGAGGCTGTCTAATATTTCTGCTTCCTACTCGGGGATTCGATTGTTTTCTCTGGCCTTTTGTGCTCTTAGTTTATGAAAAATCAATAGTTTAATATAGGAAAAAAAATCCCCTGGCTATCTATTTAGGGCTGCATTACCTCTAGTACAAAGCTCTGGTTCTCTCTGTCAGCATGGTTAGGATCCCAAACACATGTCTGGTTTGTGTGGAGGTTGATTCAGCCTCCAGGAGGCCACTCTCCATATAAGAGGACAATGATAATCAGATTTTCAACATTAAGAGATTATGGGATCATGACAAAAGCATTTAAATTTTTCTAAGTCTCAATGTCTACATTTGTAAATTTGTAAAATATGTAAAATATGGAGAGCTGTACTTCTGAACCCTTCCAAAATGGAAGTTGTGGCTTACTAGCTAGATTTTTTCTTAAGGATCAGGCCTTAACCCAGAACCAATCTGATTCTAATTGATCACCTATAAGTCCTAGGTCAAGCCCCATTTGATCATTGTTTGAGTTCCTGATTGACTCAGAGTGAATGAAAATAATAATCATTTCTGCTTTGACTAGAAATCCTGAGGGCCTTCAGCTCCCAGAATCATTCATTCATTTATTTATTTGCTTAGAATTTTTTGGACTAAGTGAAAAAGGAAATTCTTTGCTTCAATTGGCACCTAGCTTTAATCACCAAATGAGTGTGGTCTCAGTCAAACTGAGACCTTGTTGAAGACCTTAGCTTAAAAAAGTCAGTCTCCCACTGATTCCAGGGTCATCTTCAGTTGTCTTATTCTGGCCACTGCATCCAGATACTTCTGGAGGCGGAAGTGAGGGAAGTGAACTTGCCTAGTGCTCCCTCACTTAAATCCAATTCATTTTCATGCATTACCTCCCTGATCTCATGGTTCTCTTGGAGAAAGAAGGACAAACAGCCACAGAAATGTTAGTCATTCTGCAAGGCCTAGATCTAACACCTCCCCCATGAAGTCTTTGTTGATCCTTCCCTTAGAAAGAATTAGCCCAAGGACAAAGGATATTAGAATTGGAAGAGTCCTTACAAATCAAAATCATCTAGTCCAAGTCCCTCATTGTATAGGGGAAACTGAGGCAAAAAAAGAACACTTCCCTAAGATAGCAAAACCAGTGAATATCTCAGCTGGGAATGGAGCCCAGTTTCTCTGTTTCCAAAGGCAGGTAGGTCTCCTTCTCCTGTGACACCTGAGTGCCCTCAATGCTCTTTCTTCAGAAACACCATAATCTCTTCAGAGGATAATGGCTTGTAGAGGAGTTAGGGATGTGAATCTCTGTCACTGGACAAGTAACCAAGGTTCCTCTTTTATAAATGAGAAGAATAAACTAGAGAATTTCTAAAAGCCTCATGAATTCTACACGGTTTTAGATTTTGCCTTAGAAATCATATAGTCTGTGGAGCCAAGATGGCAGACACATGCTTCTTTCTGAACTCTCCTACTACCCTCATATTACTTATGAAATTCAGCCTCTGAAATAGTGAAGGACCGGCCAAACCCAACAATATAGGAAGTGTTAGCAAATAATCATCAGAAGATAATGTCGAAGATCGCCAGCAAAAGTCTGTTTTGATTGGGAATGAGCACAGGAGGAGGCCAGGTTCAGGCAGGGAGGCAGAGCAGGAAGGCCAGCATATGCTGAACAGACCAGGGGCAATGTGTGGTCTCTGTGGGGTAGAGAATCTATGGGGAGGACTCTACCACAGTGTTGGCTACTCTGCCCCTAATTGCAAGCCAATAGATCAGCAGAGAAGTTATAAAACATCCAACAGGAACACAAAAGGTAGAATGAATCCCAAAGCACCTGAGTCTTTACTGGACCTGGCTTCGTTCACCCAGCATGGGAGTGACTCAATGTGATCCCAGTGCAGCCATTGAAGCTTCCTGTTCTGTAGAGGAAAATTGGAAACTCCTTGCCTAAAAGCACACCCCAACTTTTTTTTTTTTGTTTTTTGAGTAAAGAAAACAGATTTCAAACCCTGAATAGAATAAAAGCAGATCTTCTCCAGATGAAGTCCCAAAGGGTGATATAAATTGGTCCCCACCACAGAAAGCTCTCCTAGAAGAAATTGAAAAGGATCTTCAAAGGGAGCTAGAAAAAAATGGGGTAAGGAAAGGAAAACTTTGCAAGAGGGTTTGAAAAAAGCAGATAACTAATTAAAAGAAAGATTTGATAAAGTGGAAAAAGAAAAGAACTCTCTGAAATGTGAAATGGAAAAGGTAAAAAACTTTCAGAAAAACAAAATTTGTGAACTGGAAAAAGTAAATAACTTCTTAAAAAGTTTTGTGAAATGGAAAAAAAAATCCATAGAACAAAACAACTCATTTAAAAATTCAATTGGACAAATACAAAAAGAAGTAAAAAAAAAAGTAAATGAAGAAAATAATTCATTAAAAATCAGAATTGAACAAATGGAAATGAATAACTTGATGAGACATCAAGAATCAGTTAAGCAAAAAGCAAAAAAATGAAAAAATAAAAAAATAGCTACTTGGGAAAACAACAGACCTGGAAGATAGATCTAGGAGAGAAAATCTAAGGATTGTTGCATTCCCTGAAAATCATGATGAAAAAAGAGTCTAGACACTATTTTTCAGGAAATCATCAAAGAGAACAGCCCAGATGTCAAAGAATCAGAAGGTAAAATAGCCATTGAATGAATATTGTGGTTAAATTTCAGATTCCAGGTCTTTGATCCTTTAATGTGGAAGCAGCTTCCACATTAAAGGATCAAAGACCTGGAATCTGATATTCTGATAGCAAAGGAACTTGGAATGCAGCCAAGAATAAAATGGCTGAAGCAGAATCTATTATGTGAAATAAAAACAAACAAAACAAAACAAACAAACAAACAAACAAACAAACAAACAAACAAACAAACAAACAAACAAAACAGGAGTAGTCATCCTGATGTCAGATCAAGCAAAAGCAAAAATTGATCTAATTAAAAGAGAAAAGGAAGAAAACTATGTCTTGCTAAGGGTGCCATAAAAGGTGCCATAGATAATGAGCTCTTAATCTTGCACTCTCAAAACTAGATAAATAAAACCACAAAATAAATTTTAAAAAAGTTTAAGAGGGAAATAGAATACTAGAAAAGTTAGGTATGATAGATCATCGGAGAAAACTGAATGGAGACAGAAAGGAGTATACTTTCTTCATAGCAGTTCATGGAACCTATACAAAAATTGACCATATATTAGGACATAAAGACCTCACAGTCAAATGCAGAAAGGCACAAATAGTAAATGCATTCTTTTCAGATCATGATGCAATAAAAAACTACATTCAATAAAAAGCCAGAGGAAAACAGACCAAAAAGTAATTGGAAACTAAATAATCTCATCCCAAAGAATGTAATGGGTGAAAAAGCAAATCATAGATACAATTAATAATTTCTTTCAAGAAAATGACAATAATGAGACAACATACCAAAATTTGTGGATGATGCCAAAGCAGTAATTATGGTTTTTAATTTGCTCTTCATTTTTTTTTTAGTTGCAATCCCAATTCATTGACCTTCTCTTTCCCTATTTTATGCAAGTAAGCCTCTAGAGATATAAAATTTCCTCTTATTACCACGTTGGCAAATTAACAAAAACTATATGATCATCTCAATAGATGCAGAAAAAGCATTTGATAAAATCCAACACCCATTCCTACTAAAAACACTAGAGAGTATAGGAATAAATGGACTTTTCCTCAGAATAGTCAGTAAAACCTTCAATAAGCAATGTATGTAACAGGGATAAACTGGAGCCATTTCCAATATGATCAGGAATGAATTAAGGTTGCCCTTGTTCACTATTACTATACAATACTGTATTAGAAATGCTAGCTTTGGAAATGAGAGATGAAAAAGAAATTAAAGGAATTAGAGTAGGTAATGAGGAAACCAAATTATCACTCTTTGCAGATGATATGATGGTATTCTTAGAGAAACCCAGAGAATCTACTAAAAATCTATTAGAAATAATCTAAAATTTTAGCAAATTCTTAGGATATAAAATAAATGCACATAAATTATCAGCATCATTAACAAAATCCAACATCAAGAGATACAAAGAGAAATTCCATTTAAAATAACTATCGATAGTTTAAAATATTTGGGAATCTGCCAATGAAAAGTCAGGAACTATATGAGCAAAACTACAAAACACTTTCCACACAAATAAAGTAAGATCTAAACAATTGGAAATATATTAAATGCTCTTGGATAGATTGAACAAATATACTAAAGATGCCAATATTACCTAATCTAATTTATTTATTTAGTGCTATACCAATCAAACTCCCAAGAAAATATTTTATTGACCTACAAAAAATAACAACAAAATTCATGTGGAAGAACAAAAGGTCATGAATTTCAAGGGACCTAATGAAAAAAAAAATCAAATGAAGATGGCCTAGCTGTACCAGATCTGAAATTATATTATAAAGCAGCAATCATCAAAATGATTTGGTACTGGCTAAGAAATAGACTAATTGATCAGTGGAATAGGTTGAGTTTGCAGGACAAAATAGTCAATAACTATAGCCATCTAGTATTTGAGAAACCAAAATACCCTAGCTTGTAGGATAAGAACTCACTATTTGACAAAAGCTACTGAGAATATTGGAAACTAATAGAGCAGAAACTTGACATTCACCCACACTTAACACCGTATATCAAGATAAGGTCAAAATATATTCATGATTTAG
This sequence comes from Sminthopsis crassicaudata, assembly GCF_048593235.1. Lineage (NCBI taxonomy): Eukaryota > Metazoa > Chordata > Mammalia > Dasyuromorphia > Dasyuridae > Sminthopsis > Sminthopsis crassicaudata. The sequence continues at coordinate 460,430,211 of NC_133618.1, read as the reverse complement.
ACATAATGAGATTATAAATAAATTAGAAGAACATAGAATAGTTTACTTCTCAGATCTTTGAAGGAGGAAGGAATTTGTGACCAAAGAAGAACTCGAGATAACTATTGAACACAAAATAGAAAATTTTGATTATATTAAGTTAAAAAGGTTTTGTACAAAGAAAACAGAAGCAATAAACTGGGAAAACATTTTTTATATTCAAAGGTTTTGAAAAAGGCCTCATTTCCAAAATATATAGAAAATTGACTCAAATTTATAAGAAATGAAGCCATTCTCCAATTGTTAAATGGTCAAAGGATATGAACAGACAATTTTCAGATGAAGTTGAAACTATTTCTAGTCATATGATATGATGCTCTAATTCACTATTAATCAGAGAAATGCAAATTAAAACAACTCTGAGATACCACTTCACACCTCTCAGATTAGCTAAGATGACAGGAAAAGATAATGATGAATGTTGGAAGGGATGTGGGTAAACTCGAACACTGATACATTGTTGGTGGAATTGTGAATGCATCCAACTATTCTGGAGAGCAATTTGGAACTATGCTCAAAAAGTTATCAAACTGTGCATACCCTTTGATCCAGCAGTGTTACTACTGAATTTATATCCCAAAGATAGCTTATAGAAGGGAAAGGGACCCAAATGTACAAACATGTTTATGACAGCCCTTTTTTAGTGGCTAGAAACTGAAAATTGAAAGGATGCTCATCAATTTGGAGAATGGCTGAATAAATTGTGGTATATGAATGTTATGGAATATATTCTGTAAGAAATGACCAGCAGGATAATTTCAGAGGGTCCTGTAGGGACTCACATTAATTGATGCTAAATGAAATAAGCAGAACCAGGAGATCATTATACATGCCAACAACAAGATTATATGATGATCAACTCTTCAACAATGGAGATGATTCAAACCAGTTCCATTTGATCAGTAAAGAAGAGAATCAGCTACATCCAGAGAGAGAACTGTGGGAAATAAGTGTGGACTAGAATATAGCATTTCCATTCTTTTTGTTATTGTTTGCTTGTGTTTTTGTTTTCTTTTTTGGGTTTTTTTTCCTTTCTTTCTTGATCTGATTTTTCTTCTGCAGTAAGATAATTGAATAAATACACATATATATCTATATATAGATTATGTATATATCTATATAAAGATATAGATATATACATATGTTGGATTTAACATACACTTTAGCATATTTACCATTTATTGGAATACTTGGCATCTATGGGAGGAGTTTGAGGGAAGGAGGAGAAAAGTTGGAACAGAAGATTTTGCAAGGATGTTGAAAAATTACCCATTCATATATTTTGTAAATAAAAAGTTATAATAATAAAATAAAAAATAGAAATCATATAGTCCAAACTTCTCATATTGGACATGTGGCAACTACAATCTATAGAATAGAAGAGCTTTATCAGAGGAAGATGACAAAAGAGTTTGAACCTGTCTCTCCTGTTTTTAAATCTATTGCCCTTTTCACCATCTCTCCTTATTCCTTTTTTGTCCCTGATTATTCCATCCTGCTTTTTTTCAACACTTAGCTATGTACTGTTTGTATCTTATTTAGGTGGTCTTGAAGGATAATGATTGCACCTTACTCATTTCTCACTCTCCCATAGCTTTAGCAAGAGCCTTGGCACATGCTCAATGCATAATAAATATCAATTATATATAATACATTAAAATTATTTTTTTAAAGAATCACCAGGGTTTGTTTGTTTGCTTGTCTGTTGTTTTTTTTTTTTTTTACCTTTCCTAGGTTCCTGGGCCCTAGAAGTTGCAATAAGACAAAGGAAAAAGTCACCTACAGCTCTGAGGGAAGATTTTGTTAATGAGAAAGAAATGTCACCTGTGAGCTGAAGGTGTAAGAACACAGTTGGCTCTCTTCAGATTGTAAAGGCTGAAGACTGGCTCCTAATGAGCAGGAGTGAAAAATCAGCTGAGTTTTTCAAAGATGTATTTTAATCCCACCCAACCCTTTAGGGTCCCCTGCCTGCTCTCACCTACTGTTCAGATTCTCTCCCTGAAAACCAGGAATTATTTTCCCATTACTTTGTCACCAGATATCAACAAGATCAATACTAGCCCTCAGCAAGATCCCTAACACATTGAAGATGTTTCCCAAGTTACAAGTCACTTATTACGATGTCTTCTTTTTCCATCAATGTGAGATGGCCTTCTTTTTGGGTGGGCAGTGTTTCCTGCTTTCTCCTTTTCAAAATGATTAAATTAGATGAATTATCTCCTCTCTATAGCTGTAGTTACCTCAAATGTAAAATGAAAAGCTTTGACTAAATAGCCCTTAGGGTTTCATCCAACTTGAACATTCTAATATTCTATTTTCTGCTATTTTATATTCTAGAATCTCTTTAACATTCTTCTAGCCTTTTATCCTATATTCTATGTGTCCTTTCCTGTTCCTATATTCTATTTCCTATGGTTTAAGTGTTTTATGGGTCTCTTCACAGTTTAACATCAGTCTGCTCTTCAGAAAGATCTGACACTTATCCCTCCCAAAACATAAGAAATTGGCAACTACTTAAGACAGGGCATGATTTTGAATAGGGTGGAATGGAAGAAAGCCATTTGACTATGGGGCTGAAACTTTCAATCAGGTTCATGCCAGCTTTGTGATTCATATCCTTCACTCTCCATTCTCTTCTCCACTATCACCATTTTATAGTCTTCTAATCTCTGTGCCCCCAACTCCTTCTCAAATATATGTGTAATCCAGAAAACCTATAATCATGGGACTGACTGAAGGTATTCAGTAACATGATTTTAAAATTGATATAGTAATTGGTTTGTTAGAGAGGGTTATATTTGGAAGACTTTTCCCCTTTTCCTCATATAGGTGTCATAAATATAAACATCAACCCAGCTCCCTTAGAATCAATAAATGGAGTTCAAAATGACAAGATTTGAATATTCTTTCCACTTTGGAAGAAATTAGGTTTTAATCAGGCTGACAAAAGGCAGGAAGATTATTCATTTTTGGTAAAGAAAGTATAGTCTAGTGAAAGTGTAATCTACTTGGGCTCTGAAGACTGGCATTTGAATCTCATTTTTTTCATTTGCTACTTTTATGACCTTGAGCAAATTCTCTCCTCTTCTCAATTCTGTTTCCTTATCTATAAAAATGATAATGAGAAATTAAGATATATTCAAAATGGATTGAAACTGGAAGCAAACGATATGAATTGGGCCTCAGTTTCCTTACCTGGAAAATGATGAAATTGGATTAGATGCTAGCTATAAAGTCCCATAATCTCTAACATGGGGGTGTTTTGCTCCTGTCACTATATTTCAAGCAAAGTGAACACACACTGTGACAATTTCATTGGTAAGCCACTTTAACTCCTTGTCTCTAGGCCAATGACAGTAAGAATAGCAAGTGGAGGGGGGAGACCTCCTAGGTACCATAATTTGCACACCCATGACTGTCAGCACCCTTTCCCCCAGCATGTGTGGTACCCAACAAGAAATGACTATCTCTGTACTAGACAGGTTTTCACAAGCAACACTTGGAAACAATGTGAGAAAATGTTAGAGGCAAGGAAAGAATTTCATTGCTTTTCTTTATTGTTGTGAGTTTTTGTCAGCTTTGGGGGTCACAGGCCCTGGCAGCTGCTTTTATTCAAATAATTATATGTTTTTAAGTTTTATCCTACAAACTTGCTTATGGGTGTTTTATGCCATATTCTGAGAACAGGTTTGACATGGAAATTTTGAGATTTGGGTTCTAGTCCTGCCTAACCTTAGGCAAATTACTCCTATTTCTCTGGGCCTGTCTCCTCATCTTATTACACAAGCTGTTTTGATGGTAAAATGAGATAATATATCAGAAAGGGATCTGGGGGAAAATCTTAAGGTTTGTGTAAGTATAAGATATAAGATATAATTGCCTTAGATTTCGCCCACCCATCACAAGTCCTTGACTGTTATAAACACTTAAATGATAAAGCATAATACTGATCATAAGGCATTGGTTTGTGATTAATGAGACCTGACTTTGGCACTTGCTTGTGTGTGCTCTTGGACTGTCCTTGAGACTCGGTATCCTCATCTATTAAATGGGAACAACACAATGCCTATTTCATAGGTTACTTTGAGAAAAGTTATTTGTAAACTCTGGATGGATAAATAAAGGAGAGCTATTACTAAATTCATCTAAGAGTATCTTGAGCCCAAGCAGGATTGACTTCATTTTGAAGTTATTTCTTGGGAGAAAAGAGATCAGCTGTTTGGACTATCAGCCATTTTCACCTAATTTCTATTTTCTTCCCTGAAAAGGGCATTGTAAAGAGCATTAGATTTGGAATAATTTTGTTGTACTCCTGGTTCTGTCACTTACTATCTCTGGGAAGATCACTTAAATTTTCTAAGCCTCTGTTTTCTCATCCATAAAATGTGAATAATAATATTCGATCTTACTAGAAATGAGTGAGAAAAGCACCAAACACATATAAATATATAATCTAAATAACCATTTATTTCAAACCTATCATATGATGATCAGGAAACTGAGTCCAAAAGTGGAACTATAGCACTATTAATAACACTTCTCCATCCCCATCCAATCCAACTTAGCCTCAAGGTCATCCCCTATCCTTTTGCTATATACATGGCTATTATTCCAATGGTTAAAAAATAGTTTTGACTTTTGCCTACTCCTGTATTCAAAGAAGTCAACCTTTTGTAGAATATAGATTCAAGTTTCCTCAAACACCCATATCAAAGAGAGAAAAAAAAAACTGATTGGATGGGAAAAGTTGGCTCTCTCTGTTCTGCCCCCATTATCACATTCATTCTGTTAAAGGAACATTTCTGGGACATGTGATGAGGCCAGCCATTCAGGAGGGAGAAGAATGAATAGCCCTGGAGATTAGATTAGAGAAAGCACAATTTATGTTACTTTTAAGGTTAATATGAACAGACAAAGGAGGTTTAGTTTAGAAAAGTAGGTTAACACTGAGGTAATGGAAGAGGGATTTATGTTAATGGGAACTGTATGGGAAGTTGTTAAAGGGCATTTAATAAAGAAGAGGCAGAGTTAAGGGTTGGAGGTCACAGATCTCTCCAGAGGAGATTAAACTTTGGGTCCCAATTCCCCCAATCTTATTGGAGCAATATTCCTGGCTGCTGATGTGAGCTGTCAAAAGAAATTAAAATGATGGTGTCCTTGTACACTCCATATTTGGGGGTTCAAATAAACTAGCCAGAGAGCAACTGGAGAGAGCTGTGTCTTTGGCTGAGAACCAAAGGATCAGGAGAGGCAGACTGTCTGGAAGCCACAGGAATATTGGCATCTCATTATGAAGCCCAGGAGAGCTGAAGGCACTGGCATGGTAAATCCATCACCTGGGTGTCCCATTATTTGTAAAGCCCTAAGTCTTCCACAAAGTAGTAAGCTGTTCCACACAGAATGCACCAAGATGGATTTATTTTTTCATCTCCAAAGGTGACAGAACAGAACCCTTTTACACGAAGTTTCCTTTCAGTTCTAAAATTACATGTTCTCTTGTCCATCATTTTATGTTCGAGGAACTCTTCCAGCTCTTACCATGTATGTTGTATGTGCTTTAGATTTTTTGTTCTGAAAAGTGTTCTAACAGTTGGTGATGTTCTTTATTGGTAGAAAAATAAACCTAGAAGGAGAAAGATCATTAGAGACCATCTAGTCTAACACCCCACTTTTTTCCAAATTTGGAAACTGAGGCTGAGGGAAATTAAGTCTCTTCTTACTCCTTTGAATCCAAATGCTCTTTCTTCACAGATTCTGAAATCCTATATTCTAATACCTTATATTCTATAATTAGTCATTTCTGGCTTTAATGCTATATCATCCTATCTTTTGACCTAATAAGAAATAAAATATATAGATCAGAATTTAGTGAAATGGATAAAATTGAATGGGTGGGGAATCAAAACTGGTTCTTGCTCCCAGGAAAGCTTCCCTTACGAGAACAGAAAAGCTAGTAGCTTCTCAAGAGCTAAGGAGACTTCCACATGAGGTAGGGCCTGGTGTGTTATGGTCAGCTGTGATTTATTTCACTTTTACATCCACGGACAAAAAAACTTTTAATTAAAGGAAAGGGCGGGGGGGAGAAAGCTAGAGACAGAGCAGGGTGCCCACACAGTCTGACAGTTTCAATTTTCACTTACGGCTTATTTCCTGCGATTGATATCCTTCTCCTGTCTGCTGAAGAGAGCTGTTTTCTCCTATAAATCACCTGCCACAGCCATAGAAGACTGCCATTTTAACCCTCCAGTGGATAGTGCTTTTAGCTAAAAATAAGTATAAACACCACCCCCCTGTATGTGTAGAGAATTTTGTACTTCTCAAAGCAACTGTTGTCTCTTTGGAGACTCAAATCTTTCCCATGATCCCAGCAACATTGTTGACATTGTTCTTTCTTAACTAAGATAAGATTATGATTCAAAGAAGTCTAAAGTCACATAGCCAAACAGTGTACAAGGTAAGAACAGAAGCAGTCCTTCTGACTTCTATCTTGTGTTCTTTTACTCTGTATTAACTGAAAGCAAGAAGATTTGGATTCAAGTTCTAGCATCACCACATATTAGACCTATTGTGTTAGTTCAAGGATTTTTGGAAGAAGGGAAACAATGTGGCAAGAGGGATAGATTTTGGACTTGTATTCAGAAAGGTCTTAGTTCAAATCCTGTCCTTGACATTTAGAAGCTTATGGGACCCTGAGCAAATTATTAAAATCTCTGTTCCTATGTCCTTATCTATAAATTGAAATAGTTGAACTTGAATCTTGGACTTCTTGCTAACTTTGAATATATGACCCTAAAGAATATGCATTATAAATTGTAAGACACATATACCCCCCCAAAAAAATAAAAAAAATAAATTGAATCTCGCAGGTTATCTCGCAATATCTAGTTATTGAGGATTCAGAAACTATGCAATTAAGGGAGAAAAATACATTGGTATTACTCAAAATACACAGGGTGCCATTTCATGAACATGGGACATTCACACTGAATAGCAGGTTAATAATTATCTGGTCAAACACATAATTCTTCATAGAGAAAGCTGAGGTTCAGAGAAGAGACTTACTTGTCTAAAGCTATATAATAAATTGTGTGAGAATCAAAAAGTTCATAATACCATAATAGAATACAATTTGGAAACAGAAGATGTTGTTTTGAATTCCAGGTCTCTGCTATGTACTATATGTGTGCGATGTTGTATAATTCTTTTCTTCTATATAATTCACTTTTGTCCTCTGAAAAATCAGGTGGGAGTGGAAGGGTTATTAACCTTTTTTAATGTCACACTTCTTGTAAGTCTGATGAAGTCTATCAGCTTCTTAGAATAATATTTTAAGTATATAAAATAAACAACGTGGTAACAAAATAATAATTGAAATACAATTATCAAAATATTATTTATGAAAAATTCATTGACCCAGATTAAGAACTCCTAATTTTCAACTTCCAACTTGAAAATGTTATGATTCAAGGGATCCAGATCCCTTGTTTTCCAGGCCAAGTATTGTATTGGCTATTAAAAATCAATGTGGGGAGCTGGAAAAAGATGACTAGTTTTAACATAGATTTGGTCCTTAATTGATTATGTCAAAGTCTGCTTTATTTCCCCATACCTCAGTTTCTCCATCTGTCAAAGGAAGATTTTCTTCTTCCTGTAGTCTTAATTAGAACACTCTATTTCAAAAACTCCCAGAAAGCAGAGCTACATCAATCGTGTCTATTATTATTCAAAGAACCCACCAGTAAACTTCTACTCTGGCTAGCATCCATCAGCTCCACTGTGACACTGGGACCAAATGAATTCTATCTATCACTTTGTCTTGTATGCTCTACATAGCTTTGTTTCTCTTTAAGCTCTTGGGTATGAGCCATCCTTTAGCCCACCAGGCACAGTGTTGGTCTGTTACTGAGTGTTACTCTTGTCTTGTCATGCTGTGTCCAGACTGAATGTCCTGCTATTACAAATAGTGCCCTGAAGACCCAGTTTCTCCTTCCAAAAAGCCTCTTTTGTTATGTCTTCCCCACTGGAGGAAATCCTTCATTACCATCAAAGTAGACAAGAACTTCTCTTTGTAGAATAGCAACTAACATAATAGAGAATTACTTAGATACAATAAAAAGAGTGCTAGACCTGGGGGTCAGGAGACTTCTATATCTGATGCTGCCAGTATAATTAAGTGTGTGAGCTTCACAAATCAGGGATCAGTTTTTCCTATCATAAAATAAAGGATTTGGACTAAATGATCTCTAAAATTTTTCTCATTTCATACTCTCTCTTCTAAGATTCTGTGGGCTAAGTTTCCTTATAGTACCAGTGATCTAAGTTCTATGATTATGCATTGGAAAGAGAAATGAAAGGTCAACAGAGTAGGATTCAAATTTTGATTCTGCTTTTTATTACTCTATGATCTTAATCAAACAGCTTAAGCTCTTAAGGCCTTAGCTTCCATATCTGGAAACAGGGTGTTGGACTAGATTCTCAGATCTAACTTTAATTTGATAATTAAGGTCAGAATGAGGCTACCAAAAGTTTACTCCTTTGTATCCATTAGGATATAACCTCCTGGAGGGCTAGAATGATTTTTCATTTGTCTTTATATCCACAGGGACAAGTATAATTCCTGACACTTAGAACTTCATAAAACTTGTTGAATGATTGTGTAATACTCATCTCCCCAAATCTACCCTTCCTTAATACCACAGGGGATTACCAGACAGTTATTGATAAATTAACAAATGCTTTGACTATAATCCAGTAATCAAATTAGTACAAAAATTGATGATAATACTATAGCTCTAAGCTTAAACAACCAAGAATTGGATTCTAAAGTTGAATGACAACATTTCTATTTTTTTACTTTCTTCTTTTTCTTTACTTTCTCTTTTTACTAGTGGCTAGCTTAGTGGCACAGTAGACAGAATAATGGGTACAGTAATGAAGATTTGAGTTCATATATAGTTTTAGACACTTACTGTGTGATTTGTTTGCCTCAATTGTGAGAATCAAATGAAATAATATTTTTAAAGTTCTTACCATAGTAATTAGCACATAGAACTATAAAAATATTTATTCCTTTTCCCTTCCTTCCATGTTCCATACCTCTTTCTCTCTTCCTTATTTGCTTAGACCTTCTTACTCTAAGGATTTCTTTCTACTTTCCTATATTACTATCCTATTACTTCTCTCTAAGAAAGTAGTGTTTGCTTTTATTTCATGCCAGTCCCCTGTACTATCCAATCTTCAGAACCTTATTTTGCCCCTGTCTCCTATCAAGTCTTTCCTCACTATTTCTGATCTCCTTCTCTATCCATTCCTCTTTCTCTTTCATCTCTTCTCTCCTCCTACTATTTTACTTCATCCTACCTCCATTTCAGATATTGTTCACAATAAACCAAAGTCATTTCTTTTGACTCAAGACATGTTCTACATTGATTTATGATTCCTTTATAGATTTGGTAACATTTGGAATAACTTCCTCAAATTTTTTCTCTTCTTAATCCAGTAAGATATAATGGAAGCCAAATTATGAAGGGACTACCATATGATTCAGTATCATCAAGAGAAACAATCAGGATGAAGTGTATACAAAGACTCTGGACAACTTCTGACTGCTGGAATTTTTGCCTCCCAAGTGATGTTGTTTTGGTGGGAGAAGTCATTATTAACATTGTTAATGTCACTATTTAATCTCTAAATTGGGTGAGTTATCCAGATTGAATATTGGGTAGGTGGAATTTTACCTTGTAGCCCAGATAACATCTTCTCAGCTGCCTAGCAGCCTGGAATCTTTATAAACTCAGCTACTGCTTATCTAACTTGCCAGTTCTGGAAGCTGGCTTCCAGATGGTAGCTCTCCCTACAATATCCTGACTTCATTGTGATCCCTTAAGAGGAAATGTAAAGCATCACCTTGGGAAGAGATGTCCATTTCAGTTGTCAACATCTGAAAAAGATCTTGTCATTTTTTCCTTCCTTTCTCTCCTTTTTTCCTCCTTTTTCATCGTGCCCTTCCCCTCCCCTCTCGCTATTACTTTAGAAGAGAGCACAGACAATCTCTGAGCATGCTTCCTACAGAGAAGAGAGATAACTTCAACATCTGGATCCTCTGAACTAAGTCCCTGATTCTACATTATGGAGAAACATCTGAAGAAAGCTTTGGTTCACTTCTTCCTCAAATAAGAAAATTCCCAATAGCTTCTTTGACTGTACATTGTCAAAGAATTTTTTGCAAGTTATCTATTTCTCTGTCTCCAAGAGGAAACTATTGTGTACAAGTGAAAACCATGCTAGAATTTGGAAAATCTGGTTTTAAATTTCAGCTTTGCCCTTTTCTCATGTCTGATCTTGTTAAGTCACTTTGTTTCACCAAGTCTTGGTTTCCTCTGTGAAATAATAGATTTGGATTAGGTACCTTATAAGGTCCCTCCTAGTTCTCGATGAAAAATCACCCAACTCTTAATTGTGGGAGACACTGAGGTACAAAAGAGAGAATACTGGACTTGAATCATTGAATTTGGAAGTACAGAGCCTGAATAAAAATTCTAACCTGGCTTCTTACTACCCAAGTATCTTTGGGCAACCCTTAATGTTTCTCTTTGTCTCATTTTCCTTGTCTGTAAAAAGAAGGGATTGGATTAATTTAACTCTATGGTCCCTTCCAACTCTGAATCAGTGATCTTTAAAGTGAGGTAGATCTTTTTTCTCTATTCTAAAGTCTTCCCTAACTAAAATTCTAAATGTTTATTTGAATTGATAAAAAGACTCACATGTTGAAAAGCAAGAAACCAAGGAATGAAGACTAAAGAAAGATGTCAACTCTGGTTGATAAATGAGAAATACTTCATGGAAGTGGTGTTCCTAGAACTAAGTCTTGAAGAATTTGTAAATGGTAGACATGGAGAAGAAGAGAAAAGAGAATTTTCAGGGAAAAAAGAATGATATAAAAATACAGACATGTGGATAGAGCACCGGCCCTATAATCAGGAGGACCTGAGTTAAAATCTACCTCAGACATTTAATGCTTCCAACTGTGTGACCCTGGGCAAGTCACTTAACCCCAAAAAGACAAAATGCAGTTGTGGGTAAGTTCTGAACGCAGAAGAGAAGAATAAGGGACATTGTTTTTTTCTAAAAATATATGAAGGATGATCATTTCTGAAGAGGGATTAGACTTATTATACTTAGTCACAGAGGAAAGAACTAGGATCAATAGTAAAAGTTATAAAGTAAAATTTTTATTAATATAAGAAAAGAGTTCTTAATAAACAGAACTGTGTAAAAACAGAAAGGGCAATTTCATAAGGTGGTGAACTGTCTAATGCTAGTGGTGTTTTGGTAGTGTCTGATGGCTAAGTATTCAGAAAGTTAGAGGAACTCATGCTTCAAGTATAATTTGGACAAAACAGTTTTGGAAGATATTTCTCTCCCTGAGATTCTATACAACGTACACACAGACTTTTTTCCAAGTTCTTTCATAGACACGATCCTACTTATTCCTCATAACACGCATGTAATATGGAGAATTGTTATCCCCAGTGGACAAAACAGAGCTAGAAAGGAAGACAGGTTAAGAGCTTTACTTAAAGTCACACAACAAGTTTTAGGACAAAAGATAACCATCCAGTTAGTTCTAAGTCCCAAGAGTGGGGGAAATTGTCATTTCTAAAGCAGAAAAACAATAAAAATGTCAGGTCTCTCTCCAGAATTGGAAGAGGGGCTGGGGAAGAGACTGAAAAGAGATGGTTGGTAGTTGGGGGGTATGGCAGAGGTCTCTAGGAAATTTGTAATGCTCCCAGAGGATGTGTCTATTGTGAGTGCTGTATATTTTCAGCAGGACATCAGCAGGGAGGTGTCAAGCAGGATCCCCTTTGTACACATCAATGTTGCTGTTCTGTTCTCTTGCTTTTTTATCACAAGTCTAAGCTTATGAGTAGTAGACAAAACATGAGCTGCCACCTCGTTCCTTCTGGGGATGGGACCAGTATAATCAAGGAACAGGTGGGTGGAGGCGATTACACAGCGAGGAGGAGGGAAGTGGATCTGTTCAAACAGGGAAAGTTAATTTGACCCTGGAGCACAGCTCTGCCGGTTCCTCTGCCAGGGCTGATGGGGTGGTTATCTCTCAGCGTCCAGCTTCGCTGGGCCCTCAGCCTCATTGCCAGTCCAGGCATGCTTGAGAACCTATTACCATATTTATAAAGCTACCTGGCCCTACAGAGCACGCATGAGAGGGTTAGAAAGACCTATCTACTTTGCCAGCTGTGCATCGAGCATTGATGAGGATGGTGGTGGGGAGGGAAGCAGGCAGACTGAGAGAGCTGATTCCCAGCACAGAAGGGGCAGAGGGGGATTAGAGGACCATGGCTCTGGAGCACAGGGCTTGGCTTGAGAAACACAGAAGCCTTTGCTTGTCCAACCCTCTGTTACAGAGAACCTAGCTGAGCCAACCCTGCTAGCATCAAAAGCTTTAGTGTTGTAGCATATAAAAAAAACAGGAGATGAATGCTTGAAACTGTAACATTTAAAGCTGACATGGATGGCTTTGAGAGTAACCTAGGCCAAGTGAGGCCTAGAGAGGGTGAATGTTTCCCCAAGATGTTTTTACTAAGATGCTTGAGTCCATCCCGTTTTAAATGAAGCCCAGAGGGAGTAAATGATTTGCCCATTTACTAAAGAGCCAAGATGGAATCATAGTACCATAGCAATATGGTTGGAAGACCATAATTGAAGAGACCTTAAAATTCATCCTAACTTAATCCCTTCAATATGCAGAGAAGGAAACTGAGGTCCAGACCTTAATTGCTTTGCTCAAGGACACACAGTCAATAAATGACAGAGACACATTTTAACTTGACTTCTGACTCAGTAACCATGGCTCTTTCCATTCTCCCATTTTTATCTCCCCTAGAATGTAAAATCTTGAATGTAAGGCTCTTAATTAGTTGACTACCAGGCATCATTTTGACTGAAGACATATGTTGGATTGTGAGGTCAAGATGAAAGACAAGCAGATAAAAATTACAATGGAACATTACCTCACATGTCTCTTATACTTTCAATTTTGCAAAACGCTTTTGTCACAGTAGCCACCTGAACTAAGTAGTACACATCTGGTCATTTTTATTTAACAGGTTAGAAAAATTGAGGATCATAGAAGTTAATCAATTTGGACATAGACAGTATGCTATAAAAAAAAAGTAAACCTGCAGAATTTCAGTCAGAGGACTTTAGTTTGAATGCTTGGTGTGCTACTTCTACTCACTTAACTTTGGATTTGTTGCTTAGTCTCTCTGTAACCCTCAGTTCTCTCAGCTGTAAAATGAAGGTGATAGACTTAATCAAAGGTGTCATGGACCACAAAACTCCTGAGGATGGACTGAACCAGAATAAAATGTAATTGGGAAATACTTAACAAGATAAATAAAAATACAATAAAACATAGGCAATGTTAATATGTGATTTTCTAAGTCAATAGGTGACCTTCAGGGATTCTTCTGTGTGGTTTAGTGGCCTTACACCTTTCTCTTTGAGTTCAATATCTAAGGAGTTTGCTTTGTGTATGAGTCTGTGGGAATACATGTAGGCAGCATTGAGCCCTGAAAAAAGAATCCAGTGATTCTTATTCTAGGAAGAGCACATTGTAAGCTTATTTTCTACTTTATCATGTTGCCAATACCTGATTAGCAATCATGCTTTTTCTCTGTACCACAAAAGTCTTGCTTGGTTCCTATCTCTGTCACCAAATCTTTCCAAATTATTAAAGCTTCTGTTGGACTTACCCTTATTTGAAATTCTATAGAACTGATTGCTTTTAATTATTATTTGATTTTGTTATTATTCAGTCATTTCAGCCATGTCCGATTTTTTGAGATCCCATTCAGGATTTTCTTGGCAAAAAATACTGGCATAGTTTTCTTCTTCCTTCTCCAGCTCATTTTACAGATAAGCAACTAAGGAAAATAAGAGTAAGTAATGTGCTCAGAGTCACAAAGCTAGGAAATGTCTGAGGCTGGATTTGAATTCAGATCATCTCCACTTCAGGCCCGGTGCTCTATCTACTGAACCATCGATCTGCCCCTTTATATGGTACACATTTTAGTATCCATACATTGCTTTGTACAAGGTGGTATGATCAAGATAATTGATACATATCTCACCATTACCTTGTTTTAATTAGTCATATAGAATGGAATTTAGTCCTGGGAATAAATATGAAGGTGGACATCAGAATGCCTAAGTTTAGTATAATTTCTAGACTTCATCCATTGTGCGGGGTCAACTTTGACTAAAGAACCTTCCATCTCTGACATTTTGCATTCTAACACCTTAAGCATTGTTCCAACATTTTGCTTTCTAACCTTCAATGTGCTAAGGTTCCTTTTGGTTCTAATTCTATGTCATAAAATCCCACATGGATCTCGTAGTGCATATTCTAAGGACCCTTCTATCTATAAGATTCTATGTTCTAATATTTCTATTGCCATGACACATTTTGGAAACTTTGTAGTATAGATATTCTCTGTCCAATTTTTTTACATTCTAAGATTATTTCTAGCTCTCACAGGTTACATTGGAACATTCTATGATATTTAAAGCCAGCCTCCATCTCTGCTTCAGGTGTTTCTGTAAATTGGAACCTTAAGCCTCTTGTAGAACTTTACTTGCAGGAATCCTGACATTCCCTGAAGAGTATAGTTACAAGGTCCGGGCTTCACATCTATCACTAACCCCAGGTGGCTAGAAGCTAATCCAGTGTCTCTCATGTTCCGATGGGGAAAGAAATTCCAGCCACGAGGCCCTGGGATGATAATCTATGACCCAGCACTTCTCCAAATGGCAATTTACTGGTCCTTGGATAGTAATAAATTCTGGCACTACTTTAACATTTCTTTATTGGAGAGGTACCATATGGAGTATGACAGTGGAGAGACTTGGAAAGTTGGTTTTGTGAAATAAGAGAGAGCTTATAGCTGGGGGAAGAATAATACATAGAATGCCAGAAATGGCGAGGGGGAGGGGAAGGTAAAAGCAAATATTGTAGTTCACATGTCCATGATGCTTTAAGACTTATAAAACTCTTTCCATACAACAATCTTGTAAGGCAAGTAGGAGCAACTTCACTTTAGAGATGAGAAAAACTGAGGCACATAAAATTTAAATAATCTTCTTCAATGAACACATATTTCTGACCCTACATTTTCTGGCACCTTGACACAAGTGAATTAATGAATAAAACACATTTATTAATCACTTGTTATCCCTCAACCTGAGTGAACGAATGAATAAAATGCATTTATTAAGCATTAATTATCCATCAAATGCTTTATTGATTAAATTAAAAAAAAAAAAAAAAAAAGGAAGATAGTCCGTATTCTCAGGGAGTTTCCATTCTAAAGGGGTAAAGGAAATGAAGGAAAGAGAATGGAACCATAGAAAAGCAGTTGATGCTCCCTTTTCCTAGAGTCATTCAAATATGGGTTTTAATGGAGTTCCAGAAGGAGGAGCAGAAAAGAACAACAAGATGATTGAGATGGTTGATAGATGGGATGTAAAACATTGTCTAGTGTAGTCTGGCCTATACTGGATTGTAAAGATAGTGATCTAGTTGAATTTTTTCCTGCATACTTACCATCAGGATGATTAGACCTATGGCTGGCATTCTAAAGAAGAGTATATTAAGTTGCCCAAAAATGATTATAGAAAACCGAGAGTCCAGAAGATTCAAGAGCAAAGGTAGATGGTGGGAAGATGGCTAGAATGCATGATAGAATGGAATATTAAGTATGAATTGGTTCAGTCTGTATCTGATCTGGCCTGGTTATAACAATAAAGATCTAAATTATGATCATGGCTAATTTTTCATTTTACAGGTAAGGAAACTGAGGCCTAGAGCATTGAAATAGTTTGTCCAGCAAAATAAAATGCTTGGGGTCTACTTGCCAAGCAAAACCTAAGAACTATATGAACACAATTACAAAACACTTCCCACACAAATAAAATCAGATCTAAACAATTGGATAAATACTCATTGTTCATAGGTAGGCCAAGCTAATATAATAAAAATGACAATTCTGCCTAAATTGGTCTAATTGTTCAGTGCCATACCAATCAAACTACCAAATATTATTTTATACAACTAGAAAAATGATAAAAAAACATTCATCTGAAAGAACAAAGGTCAAGAATACCAAGGGAATTAATGAGAAAAAAATACAAAGGATGGTGACTTAGCAGTACCAAACCTAAAATTATATTATAAAGCAACAGTAATCAAAAGCGTTTGGTACTGGTTAAGAAACAGAATGATGGATCAGTGGAATAGATTAGATACACACCACACAGTAATGAAGGCATATAGCAATCTAGTATTTGACAAATCCCCAGACTTCAGCTTCTGAAATAAAAACTCAATATTTGATAAAAATTTCTAAGAAATCTGGAAAATAGTGTCAGAAAATCACCATAGACCTACATCTTACTACCCATGTTAAAATAAGGTAAAAATGAACACATGATTTGGGCATAAAGGATGATACAATAAACAAATTAGAAGAACAAGGAATAATTTACCTATCAGATCTTTGGAGAAGGGAAGAACTCATGACTAAAGAAAAACTACAGAACATTATGAAAGGCAAAATAAAAAAAAAACTTTGATTATATTATGTTAAAAAAAGATTTTGCACAAACAAAGCCAATAGAAACAAGATAAAAATGGAAGTACAAAGCTGGGGAAAATGTTTTCAGACAGTATTTCTGATAAAAGTCTCATTTCCAAAATATATAAAGAATTGTGCCAGATTTATAAGAATAAAAATCATTCACCAGTTGATAAATGGTCAAAGGACCATTTCAGATTTCAGACTGAAATAAAGCCATTTATGGTTATATGAAAAAAATGCTTTAAACCACCATTGATTAGAAAAATGAAAATTAAAATAACTCTGAAGTATCACCTCACATCTCTCAGATTGGCTAAGATAACAGGAAAAGATAATGATAAATGTTGGAGGGGATGTGTGTATTGTTGGTGGAGTTGTGAAATGATGCAACCATTCTGGAGAGCAATTTCGAACCACGATCAAAGGGCTATAAAGCTATGCATACCCTTTGACCCAAATGTGCCATTACTGGGTCTGTATCTTAGGAAAATCATAAAGGTGGGAAAAAGACCTACATGTGTAAAAATATTTGTTGCAGCTCTTTTTCTGGTAGCAAAGAATTGGAAAAGGAGTGGAAGAAGGGAAAGGTAATGAAATATTATTTTTCTATAAAAATGATGAGCAAGCTGATTATAGAAAGGCTTGGAAAAATTTGTATGAACTGATGCTGAGTGAACCAGGAATACATTTCACACAATAACAGCAAGAATGTGTGATGATCAACGACAAAAGGCTTGGTTCTTCTCAATGGTGCAGTGATCCGAATCCCAATAAACTTTGGACAGAAAATGCCATCTTCATCCAGAAAAAGATTTAAGGAGACTGAGTGTAAATTAACACATTCTAGGTTCACTTCTTTTTTTCTGTTTTTTTTTAATGTCTCCTATGGTTTTCCCCTTTTGCTCTGATTTTTCTCTCCCCACATGATTCATAAAGCAATGCGTATTAAAAATAAATGGACTTACAATTTTAAAAATGGTTTATCCAGACTTACAGGCAGAGAGCAAAGATTTGAATTCAGGTTCTCTAACTTTAAGTTCAGTGTGTTTGTCAATACACATTTGCTCCTGGAGAATGTGAATCTCTTCTATATCCTTAAAATTGTACATTGACTTTTTTGAAGAATGATGTGGCAACTTATCATATACAGATCCAATCTTCAAAGATATATTGCAAGATATTACCCATTCTTTTTGTCGGAAGTATTTGAGTTAGAGAAAAGTCATAGCTTTCAATTCTTGTATCCAGGACAGTGCTTTAAAAAGTTGTGAAGACAACCTCAGATAGGAAGGGGAAAAGACTGAAGGCATTGAGACATAATTATCCATTTAGAGGGAAACGGCATACCCAGGACACTTCAAGGACATTGTTTTATAATCTGGGTCAAAATGGATCTCACCTGAGGTGCAACTGATAATTTGTTTCTACTTGCAGTTAGTACAAGTACTGTTATTGCATTGTGAATATTCATGCCCTGTGACAAGGCACAAACCATTCTCTCCTTGGTTCTATAGAAGTTGTCAGAATTCTAGTACTAACAACTTGACCACTTTTGTGACCATTAGTACCAAATTTGGAGTTATACAATTTGGGTCCAAGTTTGAAGTTATATAATTTGCTACCCACAAGATTTGAGGCATTAATTTATCCCTATAAATCTTAATTTGCTCATTTGTAAAATGGGAATAATAATAGTTACACTATTTACCTTACAGAGTTGTTTTGAGGAAAAGGCTTTGTGAACCTTAAAATACCAAATGAATGTAAGCTATTTTTTCACCTCACATTTGTTCTTTCAAGGACATATTTTTCCCTAGTTGCTTTCCCCTGTGAATCAACTTAGTTTCCTTAGGGAGAAGAATTCATCTCTCCTCAAAGCTGTCAGTTTCTAGGCAGCTTTAGAACTGAAGCAGTTCTGAACTAATGCTATTTCATTCCTCTTTAACTTTGCCATTGCTAGGTCACTCTATTCCATAGCACCAGACTACTAGAGTCCTCCCTTCCATCTGTGTTACTAAGCCAATGCCTCTCTCATTTCCTGCTAGTTTCCAGGGACACAGCTCCAATAATGAAATGCCAATTTCTGAGAAAGCTTGCTTTCAGAGAAGGGCCAAATACTCAAATACTGTGGGACAAATTGTGTAAGACTCGTGATAAGAGCATTTATCTTGAACCTTTGGCCAGACTCCATACATGATCTCAGTGTTTCCAGCTCTTATCCAGGTGTTATGGGAGACAAATGAACATGGGAGGGGTGTAATAGAACTGATCTGAGAATCAAAATAATAGGGCTATTCTTTCAATGAGCTGCATGACTTTGAAAAAAACCCTTTCACCCCTCCAAGCTTTAGTTTTCTCCTCCATTACATTAGAGGGTTAGACTACAAAACCTCTATGATACATTCTAATATCCTATGATCTGATTTTTAGCAATTTATGTGAACTAATTTTACAATTCTAACATTCTAAGATTATAATTAATCTTTTGAGATATGGTTTCTGGATAGAAGTTAGAGAAGTAATTAAAGGTCTTTATGATAGCATCCCATTCTTCCTGCAGAGACAAGATGCACTGGTTTGCCTCCTCACCCATATCTCAAACAGTCTATTCAACAAGTTTCGAGATGCCTATGAGATGTTGGGTTTTGGCATAGAGACTCAGATTCCCAGGGAAGTTGATACCAGGGAAAATGATACCACATTCGCATAACTTTTACCAATGCCAGATGTCCTGGTGCTGCTTGAGATTCCGGACAGATCTGTGAATGAACACTTTTAAAAAGCTATAAATATTTTATGAATTTCCATCCACTTACTTTAATGGGGGATTGTAAAAGCATTTAACCATATTACACCCCATCTCTCAGACACTGCATTATTCCAATAGAGCTATTTTATTAGAGACAACTGGCTAGGTGGTTAGGATTTGGATTTTAAAATATATGTATATATAATTTTATATTTTCTTTACACCTCATCTGTGCATATACATAAATGTAAAATAGACATTATATAAATATACATGTTATACTCATACATATGCATATATGTTCCAATTTAATATTTAGGAAGGAGGACAATCTTGGTAGCATCATGACCTGAGTAAATGGCAGTATGTTGGACAGGTTTCATTTCTTGTGTTGTGGTTGGCTGGATATAGGCTTTTTTTTTTTTAAATAAGACTTTGATTTTATAGACTCCTCTTATCTAGAGATCTTTCTTCTTCCTCCCTTGGGGAAGAAGTATAGGTTGAATATCCTACTCAAGTCATAACCTTCTGGCTTAGTGTCTACAGGGCCTGAGTTTATCCCTGTCATGGCTCCTTCCCATAGTTACCTAAAATACAATTGAACAATGACAGGGATACAGTACATGGATAACAGTAAAAATCTTGTTCCTGAGGGACTAAAGTGGCAAATGTCTTCCTCTTTCTCTTCTTCCAGACAATAGTGCTATCCAATTGAAAGAATAGTAAATTGGAAAATAAGAGATATGATTTTAAATTTCAGCCCCATGACTCATTCTCAGATAACTTTTGGCTAGTAGTTTGACTTTTCTGATCTTCTCTTAAATGAGGAGTTTTGGTAGATCATTTTTGCATGAACTTCTCTGCTGAAACCTGTGGATTTCTTTTCAGAATATGTGGTTAGTGAAAATTAAAATGCAAATTTTCCCTCCCATTCAATATAATTTTATATTTTCTTTACACCTCATCTGTGCATATACATAAATGTAAAATAAGCATTATATAAGTATACATGTTATACTCATACATATGCATATATGTTCCAATTTAATATTTAGGAAGAAGGACAATCTTGGTAGCATCATGTCCTGAGTAAATGGCAGTATGCTGGACAGGTTTTTTACAGATTTTTCTGAAATTTATTCAAAGAGGAAAGAAGACAAATATTTTGTGGACCACAGGTTAGTTCATCTCTAAAGCCTTTGCAAGGTTATGTGGCTGGCTGATACAGTAGAATTTCTTGGACCAGATGCATATCTGTATCTCCAATTCTGATTAAGTTGCTGACTCTAGCCCTTCATTTCTGACATTGCTTGGACATGCATGTCCTTGCAGATATCCTGTTGTCACTTGAAGCATCCAGAAATAAAATTTTCATCTTTCCTATAGGACTCTAATCTATCCCTCTTTCTATGTTGGTAAGTGGTCGTCATCTTCCCAGACATTGAGGACTGAACTTCAGAGACAAGAAGCTTTAGACTACATAGTCTTTCCAATTGCCCCAGAAGTTAACCTGTCTTGTGGAATAATGTACTTAACTGGAAAAGCTCAGTTCATATTGATCAGAGAGTGACTGAAAAAAAGGGCCTCTGAGAGGCCAAAGGACAAAATTAATAATGTAGGTTATTGCTTTTGTTGTTACTTTCTCATCTTTCTCTATTATGTCCCTCCAGTCCCTTTTACTTTTGATGCCTGGGATAGCATTCCAAAGGTGACTCACATTTTTAGTCTCCAGGTGTGTGGAACAACAAAGCATAAGCTCTAAGGGGATTCTAAGCCATATTAAAGTCTGCATCTCAGCATAGTTAAGGTACCATGGGAGCCTTGCTCTTCAGGAATTCAGAGATTAGAAATGAGTCTCTGGTGCATATTCAGAAGAAGGATCTCTTAGATGTACCTCATCTCTTACCATCTTGGGATAAGGCTACAGGACCAGTACAAACAAAAGCAAACAGCTTTTAGTGACAGAATCTCTTGGTTCTTCCTTAGCACTTAGATTTCAGAATTATTTTTTTTAAATCTGCCCATCTAGGAGTCAGGGGGTGAGGCCCGATCTTGATAAACAGGGGAATTGGGGATACTTCTCAGCTGGTCATTGCTCTTCCTCAACTATGAAAATGAATATGTGATCTCATTGATTCAACATTCCTGCAGTAATATAAACATAAGGCCTGCAGATCATCTCACAGGGGACACCTCTTGTCCATGTCCACAAATTCAGTAATACACCCTGTATACAAGAGGTCTTCTTTACTTTCTCCTGACATCTAGAAGATTCAGACTCTCCTTGCAATCATGAAGCTCACTATATTCTGAAAAAGAAAATTTTATTCACAAATTTTAGAGAAGAAAATCAAAACCACATCAATGCATGTGGAAAATAAAAATGCACAGTAAAGTTCAGCTACTGTCATCTACCACCACTACCTGTAGACTTGAAGAGTGTCAGACATTTGCAATCATAGCTAATGAGGACATTCAGGAGACATTGCCTCTCACTGGTCCTCAGAATTGGTGATTCTTTCTGCTCTGTGGCCACATAGAAAGTGACAGGAGCAGTGTCTTTCTCCATCTTGGTTCCTCTTTCAGAATGCTCACTCTTATTTGGCATCCAGTGTCATATCAACCATGGCTCTGTATCTTCTGGGTTTTGTTGGGCATTGTTTATTGAAGAGTTTTATTGCCTAGACCAGAAACACAACACTCAATCAATCTTTTAACATGATCAGATGTTTCAGATTTTCACATTCAAGCATCTTATCCTCTTGAGCTATTATTTCAACCAACCTCTGGTCTCATGAAAGTTCACATAGGAATCAAGAATACTGTCTTTCTCCTTCTCCTTCTTAAGCAGGACTCAGTCACAAATTCCAAAGTGATCATCACATCTATCCTTTAAGAATAATTGCTAGTTTCTTTACTTTCAAAGTGAGTACTCCACAGTACATGAAGAATTTGACAAAGTAAAACAATTTCTCTCCAGCTTTAAATTTCTTTTTTTAAAGAAAAAGGCCAGCAAATCTCCTAGGAGCAATTTGGTGAAATTATTCAAATTATCATAAACTATTCTCTATCATACTTATCTTGGAGAATATTGCCTATAAGAAGAGTGGAGAGAGAAGGAAAACAAGTTTCTGCTAAATCTAGGTAAGAAAATGAGGTCCAGGAATATAAAGGGACTTGCCCAGAATGACACAGGCAAGAGTGAGACTTTTTGCAGGCCATTGAACCCCACGTTCTTTTCTATTATATTGTGCAACCCTGGCTTCTCTCTAATCATATCACATAAGAGATGCCCATTAGGCTTCTATCAATCAACAATCAAGGGCAGATCCTTGGACAAAATCCAGTATATACTGGGCATTGGCAGCTCCCCTAAGCTTTTGCTCTGAGCAGTCTCCATAGGGCCATCATTGGTTTTAGTACTTTTATCCTTGCTGGGGTTTCTAAGCTCCCCTAGCCGCCATGCCCCTCTGTCCTAAGGTCAGGGAGGAAGATTGTTTCTGGCAGAAGAATGAATTCAGCTGCCAATCCCCATCAGGATCCTGTGGTCAGAGCCAGCATGCTTCCAGTGGAGGCTTTTTCCTGGTTCTGTTATTGCTCAACATAGACAGAAAACAGCTCAGATCCATGACAGCCTCTTGTCAGACTGATGGTCCCATGTCTCATCACTGACATGATAACCAAGCAGGCGAGACAGACCTGGTTTGTCTGAGACTGGTTGCTTTGTAATAAAAGGACCTGTCTGGGACAGGGGTGGCAGGTCAGGACTGGTATTGTGTGGCCAGTAGGGCTGTGTCCCAGACTCCAGACAGAGGCAGTTCCTGCTCTATCAGATTCCCAGAATTTTAGTCCTTTGTCTGAATATCCTCAGACCCAGAAACCCTACTTCCAACTGTGCCTGGCAGTCTCTACTGGAACATCTTATTCCAAATGCCCTGTGAGTTTTTATTGTGAAGGCCTGACATTTCAAAATTATAGAATAATAGAAAAGGAAACTTAGATATTTTCAAATTCAAACCCCTTATTGAAAGAGGTAACAGAAACCAAGAGTGAGAGAAGATTTATTTAATTAAGGATCAAGAAACTAGTGTTT
Organism: Sminthopsis crassicaudata; assembly: GCF_048593235.1. Taxonomy (NCBI): domain Eukaryota; kingdom Metazoa; phylum Chordata; class Mammalia; order Dasyuromorphia; family Dasyuridae; genus Sminthopsis; species Sminthopsis crassicaudata. The sequence goes on along the minus strand of NC_133618.1, from coordinate 460,406,672 downwards.
CCTGACTTATAGTTCAGTCCCTTTTTTAATCATACAAGAGCATACTCCATCTCTTCTTAGACCAATGCTTTCATTTTCCTTCATTTCTGAGTTACACTGAAGACCTGGTGCCTCCAGGGAGTCTTCCAGGATCAACTTTGTCCATTCGCAATCACAATTACATGCTCTGCCCTCCTCTATCCTCCAAATACATCCTGGTAATTTTGTGTTTGTGTTTCTCTTGAGTACATTCCTGCCATGATATTTAATATTGAAAAATATAGAGTTCTACATTTACATTAGAAAAATCAACTTCTCAAATACAGGGAAGGGAAGGCATAGTTAGAGTTACTGTTCCAGTGGGGGGGGGGGAAGAAAACATTAGACGGTTCCAATGAATTTAAAGTTCAATATAAGTCAAAGTCAATGGAGTCAAAATGGAGATCAAAAACATGAATACTAATCAAGACTGCATTAAAAGAAACCATGACATCCAGATGGAGCAAGGTGAGAGTCCTGCTTTATTCTGCTGAAGCCCATATATAGATGACTTAGGCCTTGAATAATATTTTAAGAAGGAATTGATAAATTAATGCATACCTCCAATATAGAACATGTCATATGAAGATGGGTAGAATGGGTAGGATGAGATAGAAGAAGTAGAGAAACAGAGTCCAATTTGATGTAAAGAAATCTTTCTAACTTTGGGCTACCTTTGGTATTCCTCTTCATTAGAAGTCTTCCAGTGAAAATAGGATGAACTGTTGTCAGTGACATCATGAAATTTAGATTGGACTAGAATGGTTTCAAAGTGTCTGTAATATATTTTTATTAAAAAAAACTGGTGGAGAACAGACCATTCCATCTTTTTTTATTGTGTATTTGTCACAGGAGAAATAGTCTAAACTTTGTGCTTGCATATGCCAGGAAAGAGTTTGTCCTATATGACACAGATAGCAGATAATTCTCTCTAAGAGGGTTTAAGATCATCCCCAAGATCTAGTTGGCTCAGGAGACTAGAGGCTGTGGTTGACAGTATTTTCTGGTCATTTAAATACAAAACAATCGCAAGGAAGCCGAGAGTCTTTCTTATGTATGGCTGGTAGATCTGGATGGACAACTCAGGCAAGCTCAGATTTATTTTGCAGAATCAACTGAAGATATTCTCAATTCCTATTCTTCTATTCTAACCAGTTTGTTAACTATTGAACGACCAATGAATGTGTCTCATTTTATTCCAGTATTGAAGCTAAAGGACTAAGGCCCAGCCTAGAACAACATCTCCGGCACTAAATCCATTGTTATATACCCTTTGGACCCATCAAACTAAACAACAAAAACAATAGGACACATTCTAAAAACATCCCGTTTGAAGCACCATATTACAATATGGAATGATCATAACTACTCCTAAGAATCACAAGTTCATAATATTTTAGAAATGGGAAGGCCTGAGAGACATCAATATTGAATGTTATTTTACAAATAAGAAAAAAAGGCATAGAGATATGTCAGAAGAACAAAGGATAAGTAGCAGAAGTGGGATTTGAATTCACATTTTCTGACTCAGTAACCACCCCTCTTTCCCTTAATCCATGATGCTCCTTTTCCTTGACTACATGAACTTTATTTATTTTAGAGAGAAGAAAACCAATGTCCAATGTCATGTATCTTTAAAAACAGAAGTCTATTAATCCTATGCCAAATGAACCCTAAGTCTGGGGGTCTATATCACCTCTATTTATTTCTTCTTTTTCAATTTAGAAGCTAACAAAAGTGCTATATAACCAAAACCTGTAAGGTTTGAACTTAGGTGAATAGATTTTAGTGATTGGTTTGAAGAATGAACTATCTCTGATTCTTCTCTACTTCCTTATATACAGACTCTAACCTCATCCCTTATTTTTATAGTTCATTAGAGCTGAAAGATATCTTAAAACACAGTATGTTATATTTTGAAGGGCTTTGGACGTGGAATGTAACAGGTATAATAAACCTCAAATTTTCAGATTCAGATATATAAATATTAGAAATGGAAATATATTTAAAGAGCCACTATTGTACAATTGAAAGAAAAGTGGTTCTGCAGTCAAAGGACCTGCCTAAGTTTAAATATTCATTTTAATATTTACTTTGGGCTTTGGGCAAATTGCTTAATTATAGCAGGTCTCATTTTCCTCATTGAACTAGATAACCTCTGAAGTCTCTTTCAGCTCTGGAACAATGATCTTTAGTTCAACTCCCTTGTCTTACAAAAGGAAGAACGGACTCACTTCTTTCTACCATACTGACACTCCTTGGGAATTGAAATGTAGATTCCTGATTGTTCTTGAACCAGATCTCTACTTTCCTAGACTACCCTGGCCCAGATTGGCTAAAGAATAAAGCATGCTAGCACTAGAGCTTGAAAAGACTGAGGTTTGACTACCTCTGTTAATTACTGGTTATTTGGTTATGGCTAAATCACTTAATCTCTGTTAATTTCAGTTTTCACATTGGTTAAATGGGATAATAGATAGTCCAGTGTCTTTGCCATAAGAATATTGTGAGCATGGAATTGAATGATGTTAAAGTGCTATATAAACATCCCTTTCGGTTATTGTTTTTTTTTTTTTTTTTTTTTTCATTTTCACCATGGGCCAGAATAGAAGCAATAGTGCTTCTTTTAATTGGCAGCTGAAAATATAGTCAGATCCATATTCAATTCTAGCTGTTCTCCTCTTTAGTTAAGTGGCTTTGGGCAAAACATGTGACTCCTCTCAGCTTGAGCTAACATTTATTTTTACAGCACTATAAGATTTGCAAAATGTAGTACACAAATTTTATCTTGATCCTCTCAATAATCCTATGTAATAAGTGCTATTATTATCTTCATTTGGCAACTAAAGAAACTGAGGCTGGGAGAAGTTATGTGATTTTCTCAGGACTGCACAGTCCTGTGTGAGTAAATGCGTGAGTCAGGATTTGAAATCAGATCTTCCTGATCCTAAATCCAGCACCCTACTTATACTAGCATTTATCTTCCTCCTGCATAATATGACAACTTAACTAGATGACCTGTAAGATCTCTTGATGGTCCCAGTTCTGTATTATTTGATTGGTTGCCCTTCTGACTAAATCCTCCCATCTCAGATGGGGATAATGCTTGAAGATAGGGGAGATCCAGGGTCCAATTTTGAGTCCCTTAGTCCAAGAATGAACTAAGTGGAAACAAAAGAACAAAATGCTTACATGAGACAAGTAAAAGGTTAGGTAAAGTGAAAGGCTGGGGAGACCTTTAAATACCTGCAGAGAAGTCTTGGATCAGAATAGATTCACTAAGGTCCATGATTCCTATTTCAGATTTACAGTTAACTTGCTTGCAATATCCTTGGAATTAACCTCCTATTCTCTTCTCACAGAGGTGCTACCCTAGGTCAAGCCCTCATTATTTCCTTTTTTATTAAAACAGCTTCTTAATTGGTATCCTTGACTCCAAACCATTCTCCATACTGATGCCAAAGTGATTTCAACATTCACCTTTGCAAAATCTTGTTTTTGTCACACATGTATAAACTACAATGTCTCCCAATTGCCTGAGAGTCAAATATAAATTTTCATATTAACATTTAAATACCAATTTAATCTCCAAATTCATCCCAACATTTCTTTTAGTTTTATCAATTGAGAGAGTGAGTATTTTTCCAGCCCCCTCCATTGTCATGTCCTTAAAATGACCTCTGCCTTCTGCCCAGCTTATCACCTTGTGTTTAGACTATTGCAAAAGCCTTCTGGATATTCTGCCAGTCTGTATAGTCCAATCAGCTGTCAAAGTAATATTCCAAAAGAATAGGTATGACCATTTCATACACTATTCTATAAATTCCAGGGCTACTTATAATCTTCAAGATCAGTTATAAAATCATCTTTTGCATTCACAGTACATTGTACCTTGTGCTCCTATCAACTGGGAGAAACTTACCCCTCAAAATGAAAAGAAGTTCAATTTGAGTTGAAAGCAGAAAAGTTTTATTAAGAGGAAAATCAGACACTAGTGCCAAAATACCCCAGTACAAAATACAAAGAAATCCACAGGCTAGGAAAGGCAGGGGTAATTTATACTTGAAAATCACAAAGGGGTGGTTGATGGAGCGATTAATGTAAAGAATGAACAGTTTTGTTTGTTTGTTTGTTTGTTTTACTAAACATTTGTTATTTTTTTTTAAATAAGAGCTTTTTATTTTTCTAAATGCATGCAAAAATAATTTTCAACATGAATCTTTTCAAGATCTTGTTCCAAATTTTTCTCCCTCCCTTCTCCACCCCTCTCCCATAGATAACAAACAATCCAATACAGGTTAAACTTATATAATTTTCTAAAGATATTTCCATATTTAATCATGCTGCACAAGAAAGATCAGATCAAAAGGTAGAAAACACCATTTGAAAGAAAAAAAAAAGCATACAAACAACAGCACTAACAAAAAGATGAAAATGCTATATTTTGATGCACATTTGGTCTCCATAGTTCTCTGCCTGAATGCAAATGACTCTTTCCATCACAAGTCAATTGAAATTATCTTGAATCACCTCGTTGTCAAAAAGACCCAAGTCAATAATAATTGATCATCACAGAATGTTGCTGTTACTGTGCATAGTGTTCTTTTGGTTCTACTCATTTCATTTAGTAAGTCTTTCCAGTTTTTTCTGAACTCAGACTGTTCATCACTACTTACAGAACAATATTATTCCATAACATTCATAGAACATAACTTATTCAGCCATTCTCCAACTGAAGGACATCCGCTCAGATTCCAGTTCTTGCCACTATGAAAAGGGCTGCCACATAAATTGTGGTATATGAATGTTATGGAATATTATTTTTCTGTAAGAAATGACCAGCAGGATGAAAACAGAGAGGCTTGGAGAGACTTAACATGAACTGATGCTGAGTGAAATAAGCAGAACCAGGAGATCATTATACACTTCAACAGCAATACTTCAACAGGATGTATTCTGATGGAAATGGATATCTTCAACAAAGAGAAGATCTAATCCAGTGCCAGTTGATCAATGATGGACAGAATCAGCTACACCCAGAGAAGGAACACTGGGAAATGAGTGTAAACTGTTTGCACTTTTGCCTTTCTTCCCAGGTTATTTTTACCTTCTGAATCTAATTCTTCCTGCAACAAGAAATTCGGTTCTGCACACACATATTGTATCTTGGATATAACATAACACATTTAACATGTATGGGACTGCATGCCATCTAGGGGAAGGGATGGAGGGAAGGAGGGGAAAATTCAGAACAGAAGTGAGTGCAAGGGATAATGTTGTAAAAAAATTACCCATGTATATGTATTGCCAAAAATTATAATTGTAAAATTAATTAAAAAAATGAAAAGGGCTGCCACAAACATTTCTGTACATGTGAGTCCTGTTCCCTCTTTTCTGCTCTTTTTGGGATACATACCTAATAGACATATGACTACATCAAAGGGTATGCACAGTTTGATAGCCAAGAATGGACAGTCTTTCCCAGGAACAGGTGGGACATAGAAGCAGAATGTTTGTTGCCTGCAAGAATGGGTTTAGGCCAATTTGCGATCCACATCATAGCTCAGCAAGCCCAGCCAGCAAAGGCTTCTGGGAGTGGGCAAAACTTTTGACTCATTGCAAGTTCTTGATTGGCTCCCTTCAGCAAACAGTCTTATTCTATGTCCAGTGCAACTGGATAATAAGGCGACTCATAGAAAACAGTTGCTAGTCTCAGAAGTCTTTTTTAGTCTTCTTATACTTCTCCTCTGTCCAAGTATTCTGATAAAGTGAAGCTGATCTTTGAGTAAGACATAACACTTCTTACTCCAGGCATTTCCACTGGCTAATCAAAATGCCTATAATTCTCTCCCTTCTTACCTCTGTCTCAATACTTCACTAGCTTACTCAATATAATGTAAGTCTAAAACCTAAAACCCTACCTTCTACAGGAAGGTTTTCTCATTTCCCTTTAATTCTATGTCTTTCTCCCTATTCTATGTTGATTATTCCAGGTTTTACTTTGGATAGCTTGTTTGTACATAGTTTTTTGCATGTTTTTCCCTCATTTAATTCCTCTGGAGCTGAGATTTTTTTTTGCTTTTCTTTACAAAAGGGTACAAAAGGTGAACCCCCAAAATTTTGGGGTTCTAGACCAGTGTCATGAGGCATCACAAAATAATTTGTAGGTTTAGACCTTTTCCCAATCAAGAGGCAAAAATGTTATTATGATGCCATTGATTGAAGCACTAAGGAGCTAGAGAAGAAATGGGAAACTAGAAGGTACTTTTATAAGAGAGAAATAACAAGGGATTGAAATCTCTAGCTTGGCCTGGTCATTGTATATAGTAACAATGGAAATTCAATAGAGGCTCTCTCCTATCAGCACCCTTCCCTATGGCACACCTACCTACCTACCTAACTGGTCTTTTGCTGGGAACATATTAATTTCATCATTTATACCCCCAAAGCTTAGTACATAGTAGGTACTCAATGTTTATTAACTGATTCACTGAGATCTAGCTGATGGGATCTGGCTGGTTCTCTTTTTTGCCTTTCAAATTGGCAAAATTATTTTCCTGGAGTCTAACTTATTAAGTAATAATATCTTATAGAGAATAGAATAAATGTATGAATGACTTAATTAATTATTAAGGGACACAAATAAGTTCCTGCAGTCAAGGAACACACATTACAACAGAGGAAACAAATACAGAGAAGAGATGGAAAGCAGAAAAGTCAAAACTATCTAAGGACTATCTAAGGGTGGTTTGCAGCCTGTAGCACTCTGGTGAATGAAATTGGGAAACATTTAACAAAATTAATTAAAAAAATAGAACAAAGATGGTGTTAATATGTGATCTTCTAAGTTATTGTAAGAGATTACATATTTAGTGGCTCCATTTCTATTGAAATCTGATACCACTGACATAAAGTTACTTGGTTTGTAAATTAAGAAAGATGGTGAGAGGAGCCTTTGAGGAAATGAACTGAACTTGATTTTAGTGAAGGTGGTAGTAATGGTTTATTTATGATTTCAGAGCTGTAAAAGGGCTGGGAATGCATTACATTGCTTGTTATGGAATTCAGTATTATCAGATACTTCTCTTCCACCTGTTTCCCCATCCCTCACCCTACCCCGCCATGTGAAGCATAAGAGGCATTAAATTCGAGTATTCCATTGAGATAAGTGATCCAGAGCTGAAAGAGTTAAATACCCCTGGGGTTAGTGTCTGGTCAGAAGTCTAGCAGGCTTGGGCATCTGGAAAATTAAAGCTAGAAGGAAATTTTGAGATCCTCTACTATAATCTTCTTGCTTTGCAGATGTAGAAATTGAGGTCCAGAGAGATTTTTAATTTTTGATTGCTTATTTGTTTGTTTGTTTGTTATCAGTCTGACTCTTTGTAATTCCATCTGGGGTTTCTTAGTAAAGGCACTGAATTAATATTTCAAATTAGAATCTAGGCTTCTAAGACTAAACCCAGGTCTCTAATCTGAGTTTAATTGTGAACTCTGCCATTGACTCCTTATATGACCTTGAAAAAGGCTTTTGAACTTTTTCTGGGCTCCAATTTCCTGCACTATGTAATAAAGACATCAGATCCCATGAAGTTTATGGTTTCTAGGAGATCTAAATCTATGATACTAACCTAGGCTGTGTGGCCTTATCTCTTTAGAAGAGATCATACTGAAATGACTTGAGTGAATCCTGGTCTGCCACTGATTTGTTATGTGATCTTGGTTCAGTTCTATCTATATTATGATCTGGTATGTACACAGACCCCATCAATTAGCTTGATTAATTAGGAGAATGTCAAATATATGCATGTGTCATGAGCCCAATACACACCTCTGGACTTTGACTTCCAACAATGTGGAATTATGGAAAATGTGTTGGATTTGCAGTCAGGATATATGGATTCAAATTCTAGCTCTGAATAGGAGTATGAAAAAGGGCATTTAGTATAACCCTGTTGGACCTCAGTTTCCTTATTAGTAAAATAGAGTTGATAATAATGACTCTCCCTCACTCACAGGATTGTACATGATCCATGGAAATATAAATTTATGATTCCTGAAAAATTATCTCTGGTCTCACAATTTTAAATTCATTATTAGTTTTATATATTTTAGAGAAATAAGGTCATCTATGGGCTGGGTAATTTGAGGGATATCACTCATATTACACATTGTTACAAAAGTACTGACATTTGTTTTATTAAAAATTACAGAATCACAAGATTTCACAGAATTTAGAGCCTAGTTTCTTAAACTGTGAATTGTGACCCCATATAGGATCTTATAATAGAATGTGGTGGCTGTGAAATTATGATTTGTTACCAGTAAATGTTTAATTTATTTACCTATTTTATATACCTATATACTCTGGGATCATATAAAAATTTCTTGGGAGAAAAGGTGTTGTGAGTAGAAAAAAAGTTTAAGAAGCCCTGAGCTAGAACATAACTATATAAAGTTTGCAATAATGGAACTGGAAGGAGTAGACATTGAATATTAGAAAAGAACTTAAAGATCATTTAATGTAATACCTTCACCATACTAAATCTCAATGAATAAGTAAAAAAATGAGATAACAGTAATAATGACAATTATTATTATATCCAATGAGACATACATAATGAAATATATATTTGTGATGATTTTCAACATTCCTTTCAACTTTTTCTGTGATTTGCCATCCTTATAAGAATATCAATTAAATGTAATTTAAAATTACATTAAATTTAAAAATTATAAAAAATAAATAAAATTTTACAAAATATTACATAAAATTAAAATTTTAATGGCAAACTCAGGTGGCCTGAAGGTGTCTGTGATGGAGGAAAAATTCCTGAGATGATAAGATTATATAAAACTTTAAAGCAATTTAAGGATTCATCAAGGAAGGAAACTCAGAAAAAGGACTTTGTAAATGCTAAAACATCTCAAAAATGCATGAGTCAATAAGCATTTGTTATGTGTCTTTTTTGTGCTAAGCACTATGTTAGATGCTAGAGATACAAGGAAAGGCAAAAAGATATTTCCTTCTCTCAAGGAGTAGAGAGATAATATATATACTGCTCTGTACTAATGGTGTATATATATAAGATAACTTGTTAATAAACAACAGAGGGGAGTCATAAGCATCAAAGAGGATCAGGAAAGACTTCTTCAAAAGATGGCATTTTAACTGGGACTTGAAGGAAATCAAGGAAGCCAGAAATGAAGAGGGAGAACATTTCAGGCAGAGGTGAAGGGGGTGGGGGTGGGAAAGGAGCAACCAAAAAAATTGCCTGGAGCCTGGAGAGAGAGTCTATAAACGAAGAATACGAAGGTCACTGTTGATGGATCACAAAATACAGTATTTCACTGAGGGAGAAAGAATTAAGATGGCAGAAAACTAGAGAGTTAAGAGGGAGTAAGATTATAAAAGGCTATTCAAAGCACAAGTCTTTGTATTTGATCCCAGAACAGAAGCCCACTGAAATAAGTTCGAACTCTGAGGACAGTTAAATATTCAGCATGAGAATTTGCATCTCAGAAATCCAGTGAAAGTTACAAACCACAGTTTTGACTTACTGTTTTATTGATTATCTAGGCTTAAAGAAATGATGAAAAATGTAAATAATGCAGGTTAAAATTCAAAGTGTGTAAGGTTGTACTTTTTCCCCACTTTTGGAGGTTCAGTGGTTAAACATTTATCAGCATATCACTGTTCTAGAGGAAATAGGAAGCAACAGTAATTTATTGAATAGCAGAGGGCCAGAGGGGCTAGGTAAGATAATGATATGTTCAGATGTGTACTTTAGGAAGACTCATTTAAAAGTTTTAGTATCGTCAGATTTCAATATTTCAATGATTCATATTTTTGTGGGTACTACTTGCTTATCAAGTTTGCAATGCTTCTTTAAAGGAGTAGATAATTTTCAATATAAAGGTCCAATAGTCCAGAGCTTCTTAAACTTTTTCCATATGTAACCCTTTTGCCCCCAAAAATGACCCCATCTCAAATTGGAGCTGAAGTGTTTCTGGCAGTGTTTGTTGGCATTGTGTGGTGTGAGGTATGCACATTGCAAAGTGTACAAGTTGTTTGGTCAGAACCAAGACTATAGTGAATATTCTATGATGCAGCATGGGCAAGCATTGCCAGAAACACCTTAGATTCATTTCATATTTGAATTTGAATTACTTTTTTGTCACTGCATTTAGGAACTTTTTACTGTTGCCAAATTATTCATGACCTCTACATTAAGTTATGTGATCCTACATTGGGTCAAGACCCACAGTTTAAGAAGCTTTGAGGTAGAAATGTGCCAAAATGGTGAATTAAAGCCAAGAACTCACCTGACCTCTCCCGCAAATCCCTCCTAATAGCTTTAAATAATGACTCTAAACAAATTCTAGAGGATCAAACCCCACAAAATGATAGAGTGAAGCAATTTTCCATCCCAAGGCAATTTGAAAGGTCAGCAGGAAAGGTCTGTTGCACCAGGGTGAGTGGAAATCAATCTAATTCAGGCTGCAGCAACACAGTTCAAGCCCCAGCAAACCAGAAATGGATACTGAGAATTGCTGAAGAGGAGAGGCAGTAGTGACTTCTGGAGCTCTCAGTCCAAAAATTGTTTTTTTGTTTTGTTTTGGGTTTTTTGTTGTTTTTTTTTTTTTGTTGTTGTTTGTTTGTTTGTTTTTTGAGTCTTATTAAAGCTTTTTACTTACAAAGGATATGCATGGGTAATTTTAAAACACTGACCCTTACAAAACCTTCTGTTCCAAATTTTCCCCTCCTTCCCCCTACCCCCTGCCCTGGATGTTAGGTAACCCAATACATGTCAAATATGTTAAAATATATGTTAAATCTAATATATGCATACATATTTATACAGTTATCTTTCACCCCACAAATAGTAAGGAAGCAATATAAGAGTGTCTTTGCTAGCACTGAGACAAGACTCTGTTGCTTTGCCCATATTTGGATTAGGATTGCAATTCCAGGACAAGAAACATTAGCAGATAAGAACTTGCAGTCAAAGTAAAGTGGGGCCCATCCTCACAGGACCGGGGCATAAAAGCATACTTGTGGTCACTCAAAGAACAGAGCACAGATCAGCAAACACAACACTCCTTACATCATATCAACTTGGAAGAACTGAAAACTTATAGATCCTTAGCTATATGTCTGAAAACAGCTGCCCAAATTCCCTGAAGAGTGAGACAGTACATCCTCAAATCTGGAAGCAAAGTCCTACTTTAGTAAACAATTGAAAATCATGTAACAGGTAGAGAAAATGAACAAACAACAGAAAATTTTCTGATCATACAAAGTTACTAGGGTGATAAGGAAGATCAAAATACACACTCAGAAGAAGATAAGAAAGTCCAAAATCTACAAGAAAAATAAGAATTGGTCTCAGGTCACGGAAAGCTCAAAAAGGATTCTGAAAATCAAGTAGGAGAGATAAAGAGAAAATTGGGAAGAGAAAAGAGAGGGATGCAAAATGAAGTACAAAGTACAAATTAAGACAATGAGGAGGAGAATAACTTAAAAAGCAAAACCAGTCAAATGAAAGAGAAAGTACAAAAACACAGTAGAGAAAATCATTCCTTAATAATTAGAATTGAACAAATGGAAGCTAATAATTTTGTGAGAAATCAAGAAGCAATAAAATAATGGAAAAATAGAAGACAATGTGAAATATCTTAGTGGAAAACAACTACCTTGGAAAATAGATCCAGGAGAGATAATTTACAAATTATTAGATTACCTGAAGGCTATGATAAAAGAAAGCCTAGACATCATCTTTCAAGAAATTGTCAAGGAAAACTGTTTTGATAATATGGAACTAGAAGATAAAACGGAAACTGAAAGAATCCACTGATCATCTTCTAAAAGAGAATAACAAAACTCCCAGGAATATTTTAGCCAAATTTCAGAAATCTAAGGCCAAGAAGAGAATATTGCAATCAGCAAGCAAAAAAACAAAAAACTAAAACAAAAAAAAAACAATTTAAATATCATGTAGTCACAGTCAGAATAACACAAGATTTAGCACATTCTACATTAAAGGATTGGAGGGCTAAGAATATGATATTCCAGAGAGCAAAGGAACTAGGATGACTACTAAGAACCAGATACCCAGCAAAACCGAGAATAATCCTTCAGGGGAAAAGGTGATTCAGTGAAAAGGGATTTTCAAGCATTTGTGATGAAAAGACCAGAACTGAGTAGAAAATTTGACTTTCAAATATGACTCATAAAAAGCAAATCAAAACAAATAAAAAGCAGAAATCATTAGGAACATTAATAAGGTTAATCTGTTTATATTTCTACATGGGAGGATGATGCTTGCAACTAATAAGAACTTTCTAATTTTTAGGGAAGAGAGGAATGTACTGGGAGAAATGGAATGGGGGCAGAATGAGGTAAATTATCTCATATAAAAGGGGCAAGAAAAAATGTTCTTTATGGAAGGAAAGAGGGGTGAGTTAACTTTACTCTCATCAGAATTGGCTCAGATAGGGAATAACATACACACTCAATTGAGTATAGAAAGCTAAATGGAGAAGGTAATAGAAGGGAGGGCAAATTTGGGAAGGGAGTATTTAGAAACAAAATATTTTTGAGGAGGGACATGGTGAAAGGAAAGAGAGAATAGAATAAAAGGGACACACAACTAATAATAGTAATTGTGAAAAGAATTTTGAAGCGCTTCTCTAATAAAGGTCTCATTTCTCAGACATATAAGAAACTGAGTCAAATGTATAAAAGAAACAGCTATTTCCCAAAATATGATAGAAATATATGAACAGTTTTCATATGAAGTAATCAAAGCTATTAATATTCATATAAAATGTTCTAACTCACTATTGTTTGGAGAAATGCAAATTACAATAATCCTTACAATATAAATAATAAAAATCTTATATTTATTAGCCTTGCTAATAGGCCAGAAAAATAAAATGACATAGGTAAAAATGAGACATGAATGCACTGTTTGTGGAATTGTGAACTGATTCAACCATTCTATAAAGAATTTTGGAACTATGCCTAAAGGGTATAAAGCCATGCATACATACCCTTTGACTACAGCAATACCACTCTTAGGTATATACCTTAATTTTTTTTAAGTACCTATATGTACAAAAAAAAAAAATTGTCACAGCTCTTTCTTGGGGCCAAGAAATGCAAATTGAAAATATGCCTGTCAGTTGGGGAATGGCTGAATAAATTATGTTATGTGATTAAGATGAAATATTTTTCTTCTGTAATAAATGATAAGCAGGGTTGTCAGAAAATCCTGAAAAGATTTCCATGATCTCATGCAAAGTGAAATGTACTAAGTACAAAGTAACAGAATTATTGTGGGAAAATCAGCTGTGAATTACTGGCTGTTCTCAGTAGTCCAATGATACTAGATATCTCTGAAGGACTTATGATGAAAAAATGCTACCCATACCTAGAAAAAGAACTAATTGTGTCTGAATATAGATAGAAGAATACTTTTGTAAATGTCATTTTTAAGACTAACTCCCTCTTTTTTGAGGGACTTCTCAATGGAGATCTGAAGAGGAAGAGAGATAATCTCAAATTTATACTTTTAAAAATAAATTTTAAAATTGTTTTATATGTAACTGGAGAAAATTTAACAAGGCTGCAAAACAAAAAGAAGAAGAAGAAGAAGAAGAAGAAGAAGAAGAAGAAGAAGAAGAAGAAGAAGAAGAAGAAGAAGAAGAAGAAGAAGAAGAAGAAGAAGAAGAAGAAGAAGAAGAAGAAGAAGAAGAAGAAGAAGAAGAAGAAGGAAGAAGAACCTCCAACAAAAAAAATTGCAGTCTGACACCTGCCACAGCTTAAAGGTCTTTCCAATTGAGTGGATGCCCATCAGTTGGGGAATGGCTAAATAAATTATGGTATATGAATGTAATGGAATATTATTGTTCTATAAAAATGATTATCAGGACAATTTCAGAAAGGCCTGGAGAGACTTAAATGAACTGATGTTGAGTGAAATGAGTAGAACCAAGCAACAACAAGATTATGTGATGATCAACTGTGATGGACTTGACTATTTTCAACAAGGTGATTTAGGCCAGTTTCAATAAACTTGTGAGAGAGAGAGCCACCTGCATCCAGAAAAAAGGACTATTGGAACTAAAAGTGTATTATTATATTTTCCTTTTGCTGTTGTTGTTTGCTTGATTTTTTCTTTCTAGTTTTTCTTTCTTTTTTGATATGATTTTTCTTGTGCAGCATGATAAAAGTGGAAATATATTTAGAAGAATTGCACATGTTTAACCTACATTTGGATTATTTGCTGTTTAGGGGAGGAGAGAGAGAAGGAAAAGAAAAAATTGGAACAAGAGTGAAAGTTGAACTATGTTTGCATGTCTTTTGAAAATAAAGAAAATCTATTACTTAAAAGAAGAAAATGATATTCATACATGAAATTGCAAATATATTATTTACACCTTTCTATTTCTTTTAAATATATAATAAAATTATCTTGTCAATTAAAAAACACTCTTCATTCAAACACAGATCTAAACAACTGGTGAAACAATGACAAATATGGAAATATTTAAAAGTTTGCACATATTTAACCTATATAAGATTGCTTGCTGTTTTAGAGAGAAAGGAGGTAAAAGAAGAGGAAGAAAATTTTAGAGCACAAAGTCTACAAAAATGAATGTTGAAAATTATATTTGATTGTATTTGGAAGAATTAAATACTATTAATAAAATAGAATAAAAGTTTTTCCAGACTGATGAAGATCTTCAAAAGCTTAGGCTTCACTAGCACAGCTTAGTGAGTCAATGGTGATCTCCATGTCATGATGAGGCATTAATACAGCACTTTAGTGTATTATTATACATTAATAATTTAAAATTATGATTACTAATAATGCTTAGAATGAAAATAGTCATAAGAGATTTTAGCGTACCAAAAAACTCAGCCTCCAGACTACATGGGATGAAAAGATTTCGTAAAAGAGAAAAAATAAATTAGAACCTTATTGGAATAGGAATATATACCTGTGATCCTTGTTCTCATATCTGCTACTTAGACAATTCCAAAGATTCTTTGATCGCCCTGAAAAAGAACTTAAAGCACAATACTTTGTTTTCCCCAATTAAAACGAGGTTCTCATTTTATCCACTTGCACTATTTTGCACATTTTATACACTATGGAATTTTCAGAGGGGAGGTAGATGGCATAGTAGATAAAGTGCCAGTTCTGGAAACAGGAAGACTCATCTTCCTGAGTTCAAATCTGACCTTAGATATTTACCAGCTATGTGACCCCAGGCTAGTCACTTAATCCTCTTTGCCTCAATTTCCTCATTTGCAAAATGAGTTGAAGAAGGAAATGGCAAATGTACTACTACTACTTCTACCACTGCTGCTGCTGTTGCTGCTACTGCTGCTGCTATTACTTCTATGATTACTACTACTGCTGCTGCTATTCTGGTACTACTTCTACTCGTACTCCAATTACTATTGCTACTCCCCTTCCTCCTTTTCTTCTTCCTTCTTTTCCTCTTCTTCCTCCTCCTACTGCTACTATTACTACTATTATTATTGCTATTATTACTATCACTACTGTTACTCTTACTCCTATTATTACTGCTGCTACTACTACTACTACTACTATGATTATAACTACTACTATTACTACTGGAACTATTATTGTTGCTGCTGCTACTACTACTACTACTACTACAATTGCTACTTCTACTATTATTATTGCTGCTACTACTGCTTTTACTGCTACTACTATTTCCACTATTGCAACAACAACTACTACTACTACTACTATGACTATAACTTCTACTATTGCTACTGCTACTATTATTATTGCTACTACTACTGCTGTTACTGCTACTACTATTTCCACCATTGCAACTACTACTACTGGTACTAGTATGACTATAACTACTACTACTGCTACTACTATTATTATTGCTATTACTACTTCTACTACTACTATTACTGTTACTCCTATTCCTATTATTACAGCTTCTGCTACTACTACTATGATTATAACTACTACTATTACTACTGCTGCTATTATTATTATTTCTACTTCTATCACTGCTACTGCTACTATTATTTCTACTATTGCAACTATTACTACTACTACTATTCTATAACTACTACTACTGCTACTGCTACTACTATTTCTACTATTGCAACTACTACTACTACTATGACTTTAGCTACTACTATTGCTACTACTATTACTACTATTATTGCTATTATTACTACTACTAATACTAATGTTACTCCTATTTCTATTATTACTGCTGCTACTACTACAACTATGATTATAACTACTACTATTGCTACTGCTACTACTATTATTATTGCTACTAATACTACTGTTACTGCTACCCCTATTCCTACTATTGTAACTATTACTATTACTACTACTGTTGCTACTGCTTCTGCTGCTACTATTTAACTACTTAACTTACTTAACAGTCTTCAAATATTCTTCTTATAATTCTTTAATCCTAAGAGCAGACCCATCTGAAGAGTCCATGCACAGAAGGAATTGCTGTCATTTAAGGATCATATATAGAGAATTAAATAGACCTCTAGAGATCATCTAGTCCAACCTCCTTATTTTACAAAAAAGATTATCAGAAGAGAAGTAATTTGGTCAAAGACTCCCACATTGGAAGTAGCAGATCTTACATCAGTGCCCAGTTCTCAAAATTCCAGTCTCCAAACTCTTTCAACTACAACAAGCTGCAAAATGTTTTTTGTAAGGATGCTCTGGACTACATGGCCCACATTCTTAGGACTGAAAACCAACTGTCATTATGTTGTCTTCATGTAAAATATTACAGTATTGGTAGGGTATTTTCTTGGAAACTGCCTTACTCTTAGTTTTGCTGATTAGTGGGAAGAAATTATTGTGTGCATGTGGATTTGTTTATATGTGTATGTATGTATTTATGTATCTATCATGTAATTATATCTAGCTCTCTATCATCTATTTTCTATTTATCTATCTATACCCACCTATCCATCTATCTACACACCCAAAGAAATACACTATATAAATACATGTCTATGCATGTTTATGTACAATATTTATGTATACTAAACATGTCCTGTATTATGTAAATATATTTTTTTAATTCACAGAACCTTTTACTTTAATCAAATTTAAAATCAGAAGATTTAGGTATCCATCACTGTTCTCTTATTAGCCATATAGTATCACTTATACTCTCCGAATATTAGTTTCCTTATTTGTAATGGGAGGCATTAGATTAGATCATTTTTGAGGATCTTCCAGTTCTATAATGATATGTTCTATCTTCTCAGATCCTTTCGAATTTTAATATTTCATATTTTATGTTTTAATCTTCCAGATTCTTTGAAATTATGATTCTAATATCTTTTAAAACAAAAATAAATGAATCACTATTTTTACATAAATACATAACCTGATTGATATCTTTCCAATTATCAATTACATAAGCAATTTCCCCCACATACACACATACACACTCTATCCCTCCTTTCTGCAAAAAGCAGTCATAGACTTAGATTGCAGAAAGTGAAGGTGATTTTTCAGCAACCATTGGCTTCTGTTTCCATGGATCATACACAGGACTGGAAATGGTTCAATTACCAAAGATGTTTGTCAAAAAGAGTCCTATTAATATCAATTAAAGGGTGGAGATAGAAATCAGGACCTTCATCTGTTCTCAAAGTGGTGATTTTGCATCATTTGCATAATTATACATCTCAACCATGCTTGCATCATTGCACCTATCACAAAAATGCATGTTAGATTTCAAGCTATGTTGCTTCCATACTGAATTTCACCTCATGTGGCCTAGGGAATTGATTTCATGTCACATTACATGTGTGCAACCTGAATGCATGATGTTTGCTGACAGCAAAACTAGCTGGAGGATATGGATGACCTAACAGTTTTTAAACCATTATGGAATGAGAGCAAAAAAACATGTAAAAGCTTAAAGGGAATTTCAAAATCATCTAGTGGGAGGTGACATGGGACAGGTAGTGAAAGTATACTATTATTGGACTGTGAAGAACTGGGCTCCTCTCTCATCTCTACTGTGTAAGAGATACCTTTTTTTGGTTTCAGTTCCACGGATCAGGATAGACCCCCTTAGCCTATTCCTCCTCCCACCCTTTACTGTCTCCTTTTTTGTGTTTGCTCACCTTTAGATTGTAAGCTCATTAAGGGCAAGGGTAGCTTTCTTTTCACTATTTGGATTTATCTCTGCCATTTATACCATGTGTGACAAAAGGCAACTCACTTAACTTCTATGAATCTTCACTTCTTCATTTAGAAAACAAGGGGGTATATTTAAGGTTCTTCTAAATCTAAGGTCCCAACCCAATCGTACCTAAAGTTTCTTCCAGATTATGAACCTGGTTAGAGAAATCCTGGAGGAAGAGAAAAAAAATCTGGATGCTTTTGCAAGGATCAAATGGTAGGAGACACAGGTAAGGGCTACAAGTCACATCTTAAGTGTTCTGGTACCCATTATTAACAAAATCATTTCATAGAGAAAAAAAAAATATAATATATATACATATTGATATGCATATATATAATACATACATAATATATATAGCATATAACATATATATTAAAATATATACACATAATAATATATAATATACAGTGTATATACAAACATGTGTATGAGTGTATTTGTGTTATGTCTTTATATATTGTATATGTATATATGTGTGTCTATGCTTATACACACACAGCCCCACAGTAATAGGGGACACAGAAGATTTTTGAGAAGGGGAGCAACTTGCTCTATTCTGTCCTGTAGGCAAATTAATTTGGTAGAAATGTTTGAAGGAGGCGAAAGAGAAAGAGAGGCTGGAAGCTCAATTAAGAAGCTGATGTAATAGTCCTAAAATGAGATGGCATTGTTTTTAGCTAGGCTGGTAGCAGTTGGGATGAAGAAAAAAATAAAAGCTCAAGAGATTTCATGAAGAAAGAAAGGGATTTTGTGTCTTGAAGGAATATGGATGCTGCTCCTTGTTTTTACCTGTGGTTCCCTGTTATTCTTCCCCACTTTGTGAGATGCTCTTTCACTTTAGAGTCCCTCATCTCGAGACAGAACAGAAGTAGCGAGTGCAAAGGGACTTGCTTGTTAACTGTGGTAACTAGAATTCTAAATTTTTACATACATGATCCATGATTTATTTGAAGACCTTTTGGTTATTTTCCCAGTCCCACACAAATTGGGTCTCCAGAGATCCATATACTGAATATTATAACCATTGTTCCCCATGTCTCAGTTTCCAGAAGTGCACAGACAAATTCACTTTCAGAAATGAAATGGATGATGATCATGTTATTAACACTGTCTCTAGTGATATTTATATTTCCATAAGCAATGTGATCAAGAATCCAGTAGTTCAATTAAAACCCTGCTAGTTGTTTTATGAAAGCTTTCCTAGTCATAGAGCTCCCTAACCCAGGAGATGTAAAGTTAGAGACTTTATCTCATAACATACCTGCTGGATGACTTTAAATAATTGTACTCTGTTTCAATGCTCTCGATGGGAAATAAGAATGACTTATTTTTAAAGAATATGGATATTTTTTTTTGCTTAAAGAGAGAATGAAAAGTCCCTTGGAAGCATAAATAATAATTTAAATGCCAAATTATTCTAATACAATGCATTTTGGAAACGTGGTATAATGGAAAGAGAAATGGAATGAGAATGAGGAAATTTGGATTCTAGTATATATGAACTTAGGTAAATTCACCTGTCCGTATCTATGCTTCTTTATAGAATCACAGAATTTGAAAGTTAGAAGGGGCATCAATGGACATTTAATAAAATCCATACACCATAGAAATTGTCACTATACCATAAATTGATGACTAGCCATCCACATACTGCTTGAATATCTCTGAGGAGCATGAGGAATTCATTAGAGGTTAAGATCATGCATTTCTACTTTGCATAGCTCAGAATTATTGGAAATTTATTTTCTGGCAATAAAGTCTAAAATTGTTTCTTTGTAACTTCTACCCATTGCTTCTAGTTCTGCTGTCTCAGACCAAATAGAAGCCTTATCCTTTATTCACCCAAGATACTTGAAGAGGACCCTGATCACATCCCTGAGATTCCTTTTCTCCAGGCTAAATATTCTTCTCTCCTTTAGCCAATCCTTATTTATAATGGGCTTAATTAAGTACCTCATCTACCTGATTGTGATCCTCTCCACAATTCCAGTTCATTGTTCTCTTAAATTGAACACAATACTATTCTTCATTTGTCTCCATCTTTTACTGCCAGTTTCCTCTTTGAAATCCCTGTTATATTATTAATAAATCACCCTTCATCCTAGGTCTCTTTCAATTACACTCTTGAACTTCTGGAGCTCAAAGAAACCTGACTTTTCCCCCCTAGAAAACATTTCACTCTGGGCTATCATCTTTCCTAGCTGATTATTACTTTCTAGAAGAAGTTAATGTACTTATCATTTTCATTGTCACTTCTAAATTCTTTTTGCCACCTTCACTCAATACTCTCTTCTTTTAGATTTATTCCATCTACCTATATTGTTCTGTTTAGTTGCAGTCATGTACTGATCTCCAGGTTATTTTCTTTCTTTCTTTCTTTCTTTCTTTCTTTTTTTTTTTTTTTTTGCTGAGGCAATTGGAGTTAAGTGACTTGCCTAAGGTCACACAACTAGGAAGTGTTAAGTGTCTAAAGCCAGATTTGAACTGGAAGGTCCTTCTGACTTCAGGGCTGGTGCTCTATCCACTACATTAACTAGCTGCCCCACTCTAGGTTATTTTCCCTCTTTACTCCTTATCATCCCAATATGCTTTACCATGCCTTGACACTTTTGAAGTTAAATATTCCGCTTCCTCTCCTCTAGAATAACCACATCTCAGTTTATTAGCCTGCTCAGTTCATTATCTAAATCTTCATTCTGTCTTCAGAATCTTGAAAAATGTAATTTTCCTATGTCATCATAACTTCCTGACTTTCCATTTCTTTCTCTCCTTCATTCTCTCAAATGTTCTTCTCCTTTCCCATGAGCTTTTGCCTCTTTATTCCTCTTCTTTATCTTGTCCATTAGTCCTGTTCTGATTTTAATTAAATCTTTTGAACCTTGGTCCTATCGATAATCAACTTAATTATGTGTTACCTTTTATCCTTGAATTCTCTATCCCTTTCTCCTAACTCAATTCTTTCCCAGCAAGTTTTCAATCTTGGGTTACACATACCAAGTTTTCCATTCAGTTTCCTGAGATGAACACTACAGGAAGAATCATGACCGTGTTCAAAATGAAGCAAGTGGCCTGAATAGGTCCACTACAAATCCATTTTATCTAATTTCAATTGAGTTGCCATGGGTACAGGCATTTATTTTTATTCTTCCCTCATTTATCATCCAACATTTTACCTGACCCCAAGTATATGTTATTATCTTCTTTTTTGTCTTTTTATTTCTTATTTTGATAATAGCTTTTTAATTTCAAAATACATGCAAAGATAGTTAACATTCACCCTTGCAAAACCTTGTGCTCTAATTTTATCTCCCTTTTTCCTCTATCTCCTTCCTCTAGACAACAAAATCCAATATAGTTTAAATATGTGCAATTCTTCCAAATGTATTTCCACATTTATCATGCTGCATAAGAAATATTCAATAAAGAAAAAAATGAGAAATAAAAAAGAAAGCAAACAGCAGCCAGAAAAGGTGATAAAACTTATGTTGTGATCCATATTCAGTCCCCTGGATTTTGGATCCAGATGATGGCTCTCTCCATCACAAGTCTTTTGAAACTGGCCTGTCGACCATCTTATTGTTGAAAAGAGCCAAGTCCATCACAGTTGATCATCACATAATCTTGTTGTTACTGTGTACAATATTATATCTTTGTTCCACTCACTTCACTGAGCAGTGTACGTCTCTCCAGGCCTTTCTGAAATCATCCTGCTGATCATTTCTTACAGAACAATTATATTACATTACATTCATTTATCATAATTTATTCAGCCATTCCCCAACTGATAGACATATTGTTTCCAGTAATAAGGAAAGTTAGGCCATCTTAAACCACCTAATCTTCCCTACTCCACAACTCAAAAATTCTATAAATCTTCCCCATCCCCTCTCTCTTTGATCTATCCTCAAACGAAGAGGCATCTATTTTTTTTCAAGGTGATTTCCCTATTTGTGACATTAATCACATTCCATCTAAACTCTTTCAAGAAGTTCTCCCACTGATCATTCCATCATGGCCACCTTTAAATTATCCCTAGCTGCTAATTTATTCCTAGATCCTTGTTACTTTAAATTTTTTTTTCAGGTTTCAGCTATTCTTTAAAATTCGTCATTGTCCCCACATTGCCTTTCTTTTACTGCTGGTCATATAGAAAGTTATCTATATTTGTCTCCCCTTTTATATCACATACTCACCTTACAACTTTTTATAATCTGATTTATGACTCTACCATTCTAATAAAATGTGAATCTTAAAAGTTACCAATACTTTAATTGTTAAAACTGATGCTTTCCAATCTCTATCCTTTCTGACCTTGGCAAGTTTTGATTCTATCAACCACCCCCTCCTCCTGGATACTCTCTCCTCTCTAATTTCTGTGAAACTGCTCTGACCTCATTCTCATCCTACTGTCTATTTTGTTTCTTCTCACTCTGCTTTGATGGATTATTATCCATCTCCTAATCCATAAGTGTGGATGTTGTCTAAGGCTTATTTCTGAGTCCTCCCCTCTTTTCTCTATAAAATCTCCCTGGGGTTCAATTATTGTCTTTATCCAAATCATCTTCTCACATAAGACATTTTATACACAGACATTAATATGCCCCCCATAAACACATATCTCACAAATATTTTGCTTAAAATTAAGTTTTGCATAATTTATTGCCTGATAGACAATTCTACCTGGATGTCCTATTAGCATCTCAGCCCAATATGAATTTCTTTAAATCCTCACTTTCTTTAGGTTTCCCTTTCTTTTATTAGAACTTCATCATAATGCCCCAGAAACTCAAGTTCATACCTACAGAGTTATTTGTGAATCTTTATTTTAGTTTAAATTCTGCCACGTTTACATTTACAATATCTATCAAATTCATTTCTTTCTCTCCATTTACATGATCATCCCCCAATTTAGGTCTTGATCATCCCTTTTTGCCTTGACTATGAAAGTGTTCTAATTAGTTCCTTGCCTCTAGTCTCTCTAATCTGTCCACTACAGGCACAAGAATTTCTCTAAGCCATAGATCTAAATATTTCATTATCTTGTTAAAATATCTTTAGGGGCTCCCTATTGTCTCTAGGAAAAATTATAATTTTCCTAATCTGGCTTTTAAATTTTTCCACAGTCTATCTCCCACTTCCTTCTCTAACTTGTTTCCTTTAAGTCAAGGACTTTTTATTTTTTATCTTAGTGCCATTCACATGGCATTTGATTAATAAATGTTTTTGAATGAATGGTCTTTAAGAGCTCTTCCAGTTCTAACTTTTGGTGGCTGAATTAATGAACAATAATTTATTAAATATCCATTTTATGCTAGGTATTATGTCAGGAGCTGGTTATTCCATGTAAAGGTAAAAGATTCCCTGTACTCAAGGAACTTAAATTCTAATGGTGGTATTGTTGTTCAGTCATTTCCAACTCTTTGTAACCTTAATTAGGGTTTTCTTGGCAAAGATACCAGAATTTCATTTTTCAACTCATTTTTACAGATGATAAATTGAGGCAAATAGGGTTAAGTGACTTATCCACAGTCACACATCTAATAAGTATCTGAGACTGGATTTGAACTCACAAAGATGAGTCCTGATTCCAAGTTCAGTGTTTTATGAGTTATGCCCCCTTTTTTGCTCACTATCTATTTTTAATAATACATCTTATTTAAAAGAGTGGAATCTAGAGAAAGAAAGTCATTGCAATGGGAAAAGAAACCAAAGGGAAGAAAATAACATCCTTTTCTCAATCAATAGTATTATTAAATTGCTTACTAAATATTACTACTGTTGAATATGTTTACAGAGCATAGTGGTTGAAGAAGCTTGTATAGGGTGGCCTTTGGGTTTCTACTGGATAACCATATAGGGAATAAAGCACAATTTATTATAGGGTAGATATAGTCGATTAAGTATATTTTTACTCACTTACCCACTAATTGGTTGAGCTCAGCCCCAGGGTAGACTGCCAGAATTGAGTTGATTGATTTCCTGAGGGAGGGATGGATCTCTGGAGATCTGAATCAGAGGGTCATTTTCCCTTATGGAGGAAAATGGACAGTGGCAAATAATATGAAAAGATGTCTTCTTGATTGGTTTACTAATAAATGTCTGAGTGGATGTTCTATATTCTAAAAAAACTTGTAAATCTAACATTTGATGTTCCAGTTTCTTACATACTACTTTATGTTTTATGGCTTCTTCTAAATTTAATAGTTTATTTTTTATGTTTTAAAATTATATAAACTAAAGTTTTTTTTTATTATAATGAATTTTCAGTTGCTTCAACTTTGAAATGAGTAGATAGGATTGAGGAGTACTATGGTCTATTCTAGCTCTGGGAATTAGGATTCTCTGATTCTGGGAAAGGTGTCAGACAGAAACTCCCCTAAAGCACTGAAACTCAGAGTGAGTTTGTCAGACAGAAGGGTGGGACTGTGATCATCTTGTCTGCAGCTGAAGATGGGAAGTGATTTGTGCTCTTATTGGATTTAATATATTCTTCTTGCAGAACATCAGCCAAGTTTCTGCTTATCAGTCCCATTTGTCTTATGTTAGCTGTAGTATTGGGGGGCATTTGGCCAATGAATCTTTTCAGAAAGATATACTTTTCTGAATTAGGTTCTAATTGGGTTGGGAAGTTGAAATTACCTGCAACATATTAATTTTTTAGCAAGTCATGTACCTCTGAGTGATTTGTGAAATAGCACTTGAGCTGATGAGCTCAATTGACAATCTCACAGAATGACAACTTCCATAATTCTTTCTCTACTGTTTCCTCCAATCTTGAAGGTGTTTTAGGAAAATTTACCTTTAATCTTTGACCTCAAGGAATGCCAGTGAGTGCCAGAAGCACATAGATTAGAATATCAAGTTGAAAAAATAGCAAACAAAACTATTTTACAAATAGTTTTAACAAAACTAGTGAGTAGTAATCTTGATCTTCATAGTAATCTTCTGAGGGAACTGTATATTATGATATCCATTTTATTGATAACATAACTGATTGTGAGTGGTGAAATGATTTTGTCCAAAGTCACAAAAGGCAAGACTGGCAGAGTTTAGACTTGAATCTAAATCACTTTGATGAGGTCAGGGTAGTGATTCCTAGTTCAAAATTAACATGTGACAATAGCCATTATCTTTGCCAAAACTAAGTTTATTTAGGCATGGAAGTTAAAGATAAAATAAAGAGACAAAATAGACACCAGGAGTGGCAAATATGAAAAAGATTTAGGAGTTATCATTATCAAGAAAAGGAGTTTGGAAGAATCCATTAAAAGAATATGCCATGAGTCTGGAGTATGCCATTGATTGTCAGGTTAGATACAGAGGAGTTTGCAGACTAACCAGAGTTAACCACAATAAGGAGAAAGGTACCATTAAAGGGAAAACATTATAAGGGAGAGAGAAAGAATGCCTCATAATGGCCTTAGTCCTGGAAAGGACTTAGCAACGATTTTCACCATGGGTACATGTTTATAGAGGGAATACAACCTTGGGGGTTTCTCAGAGGAAAAGTAGCAGTGAAGTTCAGAGGGAGGGATCCAGGAAGAGCCAGATGGAAAGCATTTGGTAGACCAGGTCCCAGACCTGTCTAAGACATAGTAATCAATACCTCAATGATTGTTTAAGGATGAACAGAAGTTTGAGGGGTAGACAATGGAGAATGATAAAGAATTGTATCTTTACAAATCACTCTCTACAAACGGGATCATCTGGGACTTGGTTATTCCTGATAATAGTCAACTGGGCTTCTTCCTGACAAGGGAAAATAAGCTCAAAGTCCATATTAACTAGATTTGAAATCAGTTTTCTTTGCATTTTGAGTACTTTGGACAACCAAAGATTCAAATTCATTCATTTATTTAACAAACCCTATCAAGCATCTACTATATAGTATACATGCATGTACCATATAGTCTCTGTGTGTGTATACACACACACACACACACACACACACACACACACACACACACACACACACACATTTAGCACTTGATTGCTTGGCACCAGGCACACTTGATTGGTTTCTTGGTTGAGCAATAGATATCTTAGGTTGGACAGGTGTACTCTCCCCAGCCCACTGCCTGGCAAAGTACCACTTCTATTGTCCTCAGCCATGGACAGCTCCTCTGCAGCCAAGGCAGTAGTGCAGAAGTCTATTTGGAGTCCATGATCCTGAGGTTGCACATCAACAGGCACATAGAGGGACAGTTTCTGTAGGACAATGTGGCTCCAGCATTTAGTCTCCCAGTTTCCAAAATATTAGTACTGAAAGGGGTACAGAGTGGCAGGTGGGCTCAATGGGAAGAGAAGCAACAGAAGGAGAGCACCAGTGGTACAAGCAGGCAACGCAGCTACTGAGCCAAGGAGAGAGAGAGAGAGAGAGAGAGAGAGAGAGAGAGAGAGAGAGAGAGAGAAAGAGAGAGAGAAGAAAGAGAGAGAGAGAAAGAGAGAGAGAGAAAGAGAGAGAGAAGAGACAGAGAAAGAGAGTGAGAAAGAGAAAAAAGAAAGAGAGAGAGAGAGAGAGAGAGAGAGAGAGAGAGAGAGAGAGAGAGAGAGAGAGAGAGAGAGAGAGAGAGATTTACTTTTAATCCTCCTCTTCTTTTATGGCTGTAAAGGATTTTGTTTCCTATGAAAGGAATTTCAGAAGTTAACAGTTAGGACTGGGAAAGAGGGAAGGGGAGGCTGTGTAAGGGGATGGAACTGGTAGGCCTTTAAGTCTTCAGAAATCCCATATATAAATGACCCCCCTCTTTTGTCTGTATATACATTTGCATATAAACATTCACTCATACTGACAGGCTCCTTTACAAAAGAATGACTCTTTTATCTGTGGAGAAAACATTATACTTTATGCCCCTCATCCTTTATAAAGCATGAAATAAACCGTCCAATTGCTTTTATTAAAAAATTGTGGATGGCATTGTCTTGGGCCAAATGCTGAAGCCAGAACTTATTTTGTTTTTATTACAGAAAGGATTGAGAGATAAAAATACATGCACATATACCCTGATGCAGATAAACACAAAGACACATATAAACATGCATAAAATCATACATATCCAGATACAAAGAAGAGAGACAGGATAATTTTTGGGGAGACTCTGATAATTAAATCCTTCTGTCTAGGATCTTTAACTATTTGCTCTGAACAGAGATGGTGGGCTGTAGGCCTTTGATCCCTCAATCCCTAAATCATTTCACTGTAAACATAATCTTTGAGCAGCAAAGTCATTCTTGGGAAATTGCCAACAGGATTGCTAGATGTGCATTTGAATGTAAATTGCTGGAAAGACTGAGTGGCTGAGATTGGGGGGGGAGGAGAGAAAGGGAGGTGCTGACTCAGCACCAGAGTGTGCCCAGAGGGGTACCGGGCAGGTAGAAGGTAGGGAGACTACAGGTTAAAAGTCTTTTCTGACCCCATTTAAAGGGCATGGACACTAATTGGTGAGCCTTCTCCCCAACCAAGAGCCTCCAAAGAAAACTTGACAACTGCACAAGCAGGAAGAGCTTGTCATTCTGTGGACCTGGGCTCTACCTCTGACTGTAACTTGACCACCCTGGAGCCTAGGGAAAATTCAATTGGCCAAGTAGGGGATGGGAGGACCTGGAACAGAGAGACAGCTCAAGGCCAATGTACATTTTCACAGATACAGATGATATGTGAACAGTTGGTGCTAGTCAAGTACAGTCACATTGTTCTGATGGTGGGTAATGGCTGGCATCAGGATAATGAGATAGAAGATTCTTTGTTTGGAAATTGCTAACCACTACCAGCACCACGAGTCAATTAGTTAATAAGCATGTATTAAGTGACTGCTGTGTGCCAAACACTCTGTAAAATGAGGATGACAATGACAACAACAGATGAAGAGACTGAGGCAATTGGAAGTTAAGAAATATCTCTAAAGGAAAGCAGCTAGTATCCAAGGCCACATTTGAATTGATCTTCCTAACTTAAGTCTATGACTCTATCCACTATGCTTCCTTATACATCTACCCTGCCTTTCCTCTGGCACCCCCCATGACTGGGATGCTCTCACTCTAAAATTTGTATTTTAGAATCCCTGGCTTCTCTGAAGACTCAGCTGAAATACCTCCAAGCACCCAAGTTTTTATTAAGGTCTCCAGTGGCCTTTCATTCTAACTACCTCATTCATTTGAGAGAGACAGAGACGCACGCAAAATCACAGAGATAGAGACAGAGACCTACAGAGAGAGAAATAGAGACAACACACAAAGACAGACAGATACACAGAGACACAGAGAGACCGAAACAGAGACAGAGACAGATTGAAAGAGACAGAGACAGGGATGAAGAGACAGAGACAGAGATACATACAAAGAGACATAGACAGACACACAGAGACAGAGAGAAACAGAAAGATAAGACTGAAAACAGAGCCAGAGACAGACTGAGACCAAGAGCCAGAGACAGACAGGCAGAGAAAGGCAGACAGAGACAGAAAGATAGATCAAGAAACAGATATAGACAGGTATAGACAGTCAGACAGACAGGGACAGAAAGATAGACTGAGACCAAGAGACAGAAACAGTAACAGAAAGAAAAATAACTGTCTATGTACTTGTGTTTGTATATGTTGTCTGGAATCCGGAATGAAGCTTTTTGAGGGTATGGCTTCTTTCACTTTTGTCTTTGTATCCCCTGTGTTTCACACTTTGGGACTGGTTTGTCTCTCACCTACAAGAAAGTAAAATGCTCAGCAAATAGGAGTTGATTAAATGTTTGTTAGAACAGAGCAGAGAACTCTAGGAACTGGCTCTGAGAACGTTCTTGGCTGCCTCAGGCCTGTGCTATCCTTGCTTTTTGTTCGATCGCCTCCTGCCTCCTCCCTAGGAAGATACAAAGTGTCACCTCAATAAAGATGTTGCTGGCACTGGCTCAGAGAAGAATCAGGTGTTCCAGTTTCTCAGACTGTCTGCCTGTTTGGACAGAAGCATCACTCATTGTTGATCTCTTCCTTCCCTCTGTCTAGCCTCCAAATCGTTATGATTTCAGCCATGGGTTAAGGTAGGAGTAGAGGGTGAAGAGGAGGAACAGGAAAGACCAGATATGAAGATATCACTAAGAAAATGACATTTACTGTTATTTTGACAAGAAATTACATCTCCCCTAGACCTGTGATATTTTAAATCCCTTAAAGCAAAATGTGGTAGTGTGGTGCTCACACAGAAGCTGCAGCAGGTTTTGGTCAGGTTCCTTTAAAACAAGCAACTGGTGCTAATAACATGCTTTCACATAGTAGTGCAGAGAGGGGAGGGATCTTAGAAGAGAGAATGTCACAAAATATGTTAATGTTAAAAGGCTCATTTGAATACAGTACTGAATATATTGTAATTTAGAATGTAGTGTAAAAGATTGATGAAAAGCAGCACGGGGTCAAAAAAAGAGTGTTGGATTTGGATTGCAGTAGTATGGTTTTGGGACCCCATCTCTGCTATTTACTAACTGTGTAACCTTAGGTAAGCCATTTAAATTCTGCGGTGCTGAATTTCATCATCTGTCAAAGGAAGATATTGAACTAAGTGTAAGTTTAAGATTCTATAATAATGATAATATAATAAATAGTGCATTATGTTTTATTTGACCCAGGAAGAAACCAGGGCCAAGGGAGTGAAATGACTTCTTCTTAGATCATGTTATAGTTTAGTTCCTTGATTAGGACACACATCTGTGACTAGCAGATCTTAGATAAGGGAAGAAGAGAAGGAAAGGGGAGATATCTGAACAAGATATATTAGATTCAGGGTTTCTTAAAGGTTCTCTATTATTGGTTCTGTTATTTGCTCATTGTTGCCAAGGGAAGGATATAAAATAAAATTAATGAGTGCTGATTTTTTTAAAAAAGGCAATATTCAAGATGGGAAACATCAATAAAGATGGCCTTAAGCTTAGGGAAACGAGTTAGTCATTTTTTTCATTATGATTTAAACCCTTACCCTTAGATATTTGCCTGGCCAGTTACCACAGTTACCTTTATTGGAGCACTATTCAATTGAGCATCAATTTTGCCTCATTGTCCTGTGGTCCTGTTTTAAAATATGAGGAAGAAGAGACATGAGACATGGATATAAACTTGAATCTGCCATTAAGAGTTCATATTGATACAATTCTTTTTTTAAAATAGTTTTTATTTACCAGATATATGCATGGGTAATTTTACAGCATTGACAATTGCTAAACTTTTTGTTCTAATTTTTCCTCTCCTTCCCCACAGCCAATGGCAGGTTGACCATTACATTTTAAATATGTTAGAGTATAAATTAAATACAATATATGTATACATGACCAAACATTGCTGTACAAAAAGAATCAGACTTTGAAATAGTGTACAATTAGCCTGTGAAGGAAATCCAAAATGCAGACAGACAAAAACAGAGGAACTGGGAATTCTATGTAGTGGTTCATAGTCATCTCCCAGAGTTCTTTCGCTGGGTGTAGCTGGTTCAGTTCATTACTGCTCTATTGGAACTGATTTGGTTCATCTCATTGTTGAAGAGGGCCACATCCAATTGATACAAATCTTTAAGTTTAGCAAAATTTTCTATGTATCGGGGCAGCTAGGTTGTGCATTGGATAGAGTGCTATACCTGAAATTAGAAAGCCCTGAGTTCTAAACAGGCCTCAGACACTTACTAGCTGTGTGATTCTGGGCAAACATTTAACTCAGTGTCCTCATTTATAAAGTGATTTGGAGAAGGAAATAGAAAACCATTCTAGTACCTCTGCCAAGAAAATTCCAAAGAAGTTTCCAATGCGTAATTACGAATTACATCTATTGTGTAATGTGATCAGACATGGGCAGTATTATTATTATGGCCATTTTATAGGTTCAGAAATTGAGAGCATTTTTCTATACTCCAAAGACTCCTGTAGTTCTAACATTTTATTCCAAAGGATCTTTCTTGGTTCCTATGATCATAGATGTTAATGTGTGCGCATGTGAGTAATGCATGTATGCTAAAGTGTGTGTGTGGAGAATGTTTGTGATGAATATAATTTACTATATTTCTGTACCAGAAATTTTGCCCCCTTGCTTTACCTCTTGTGGACAATTAGAGAGTCAGAATCAAATCTAGTTATACTATACCACAGGATAGTGCCACAAGATAAGGCAATATTTAACCTATCAATTAACTCTTTTTGTGAATTAGTCATGTCACCTAAGAGGGCCTCAGTCCCCTTTTCTAGAAAATGAGATTGGTGTGGACTCTCTCATCTCTCAGGTCCCTCCTAGTTTTAACCTTCTATATTTAAACATCTTTTGCAATTGTAGCATTCTAACCTTCTCCATCCTCAGGACTTTTCCAGCTATAACATTTTGCATTCTAAAGTCCCTTTGGCACTATTATTCCATGTTCCAATGTCCCTTTCAGCTCTAAATTGTGTGATTGTATTTATGTTTGTGGATATATTATGCGGTGTGCATTATGGGGAGTGATGTCTGTGCTAAGGTTTTTGCGGAGGAAGAGGAGGTTTATGATGAGCACAAATGACTGTATTTCTGGATCAGACATACTGTCCCCTCGCTCTGTCTCCTGTGGGAGATTAGACATTACCCAATATCTCTGGAGTCCTGGACAGGCAGGCCTGGAGCCTCTGATGGGCTTTTATGATCTGTCCACATTGTTAAATGCTCTCAGGAAACACAGGGGTCTGACTGGAAGTGCGGGTGGGCCTGGTTCCCATGTACACACATTCCATTTCAGCAGCAATCAGACTCACATCCAGCAGGCTTCTTGGAAGCCAATAATGGCCCTGCTCCCGCAGTGCTTAAAGGCAGCCCCTCCAGCCCTGGAGCTGAGGAGTCTGCTCTAATCACATAGAAATTCACTGCCGCTCCCCTCACTCTCTCGGCTTAATTAGCTCTAATGGTGATGAAGCCTCTTTTGGCTGGCTTCCTACCGCTGCCCTCTGCTGGTCAGCCAGCAGCATTGGGGGGATGAAGCCTGGGAAGACCAGGCAAGAACTGAGATCCTGAGGGGAAATGAAAGCCAGAGAGAGTGGCAGGATCTGAAGCTCTGACTGAAAGGTGAGAGGAGGAGAGTATGGAAAGCCAGACCAACCAGCCTGCTTGTTGGGTTAAGAAGCAGGTACTTATAACCAGAGAAAATAGTCCGTGGGGCATGTGTGCAAAACCCCTTCTCCTAAAAGTCATCACCCATCCTAGATGTCCGAAACTCCACTGTTAGTTTCCCATTCTGTTAGGTTAATTAACCCTTGCTCTTTCAAGATAAGCTGAGAGTGGGAGAGGGGGATCCTTTGAAATGCAGAATATCTAGCCAGTGTTTGGGAGACTGGGTAACCCACAGTGCAATCCTGCTTTTACTAGCTACACTATCCTAAGGAAGTCACGTTAACTCTTTTAACCTAGGATTCATAATAAAACTTGCTTTGCCGACCTTACAACACTGGTGTGAGGAAGGTGCTTTGTAATCTATAAAAGAGAATTCATTATCATCTCTTTTCTGGGAGTTCATCAGAGCTTTATCCAGTCCAACCGAAGATACCAAAGCTTTGTAATGGAGAGCAGGCAAGGCAGGAATGTAGATAGAGTCAGATTATAACAGAGAAGTCCCTTATATAATGATGCCTCTTATTTCTGTTTTCACATTGATCATCACAGAAACGTAAAAGAAAATGTCCATCTTTCTTCCCCTTTTTCTACATGTTCCTCTCCTTTCTCCTCACGTTCAGGTCTTTCCCTCCCCCCTCCCACATTACCCTAGGTGACTCACTCAGACCTCCTGACTTGATTCTCTGAGGTAATTCCCAGCAGCTTGTACTCTCCTCACTACTCTTAAGGTGTGCTCACGCTGGGCCAAATAAGCTGCTTAGCAGCATGCAAAGAGATAGTACTTAAGGTTCTGTGTCTTTTTTTAGCCTCCTTTCAAAAGCAGGCTGATTCGAGGACCTGTATGGGAAGTTTCTTAAGCTCTGTTGCCAGGGCCTCCATGGAAGAGTGAGAACACAAGCAAGGGCTGTGCAATTTTGTTTTCTACCCCTTCCTTAGTATAGCCTGGAACCCATCTAAAAGAAATTAACTTAGACCCTGGAGACTCTCCCCGAGTCTGGCTAAATCTGGAGAGTGTCTTCAGTAGTGCCAGGGGCAGAATGGGTAGCCGCCTTTCTGTGGAGATTAGGTCTTTCAAATGCCCCTAATCGTATCCCTCCCCTGTGAGCCTGGGTTACCTCAGAAGATAATGAGTTCCAAGTTCCTAAAAATGTTTGAGCAGAGAGTTCCTAATCACATACCGTGGATGTTAGTTAGAGAATGGATTCAGCTATCAGTCAAGGAGTTGGAATAAAAGATGTCTGTGGTATTATACCATTCTATATTCTACATTCCGGCATATTACATTCTAATGACTGTTCCTTGTATTAGATTGTAGCAAACAGATCCCTGAAAATTCTAACTCTGTATTGCTTGTCCTACTTTTCCCAAGTTTGGTGTGGGCTACTTGGGGGAATTAATTTTGCATGTCAGGTTCTGAGCCCCTATCAATACAAGAGTCCTTTTAAAGCCTAAATTCAGTAGTCCAAACATTTAAAACATAAAATAATGTAAGTAAGAGGGAGGAAATCAAGTAGTTGAATCACTCTCTGCCTCCACTCAAAAATAAGTATAACCTCCTTTAAAGATACCAAGGGAATTAAAATCTTATGTCCTCTAATATTCCTAGTATATTAGGAAAGTGACACACTTTAGAATACATTGCTCTATAGTACAAGCTTAGGTTTCATCACCAGTTGCCCCATGAATTTTTTCAGAAGTCTCTTGGGTTAGATCATTTATCTTAGCTCTGGAGTCATCAGGATAGTGTCTGGATTTGGGGGTTTAAATAGGTTTTACTAGTACAGCATTCCATATATTTTTTCTTTTGCCTTCTGCTTCCACATCATCTCTGCTAATTCCCAGTAGTAGCCCTATGTTGTTACTGTGATTTTCATTAATCTGGCATTCTTTAGAATGCTTCCTTCTAAAAGCATTACCATGCTCTGTAAAAGTGCAACTATTCTGTGACTAGACATAAATTCCTGGGAACCTCTTCCAAGGAGATCCTGAACATTGTGAGAGACATCCTAGGTTCATTTCTCCTAATTTAGGCATGCCATATGGTTCTCTGTTAAATTGTCAATATTAGTTTCACTTAAGAGAAATAGCTCATTAAAATCACCAGTAATTAATTCATCAGTTAATATTGACTACTGATTAACCCATTCACCTCCAGTGTCACTTAGTATAGATCAGGGTTTAAAACATCAAATAGTGAAGATTTTATTGTTGTCTTTCTTAGCAAACATAATGAGTTTTATTCTATTTTTAAAAATATGTATAGTTGCACTTTATTCCAAACAAATACTTAAATAGAATTCCTTAAAAAGTATATTTTTTATCAAAGTATTTGTTGACAGAAAAGTGTGCCTTTTAATTCTGACAGTATTACATTAACATTATTCACTATCATTGAAAAGAATATTGCTGTCTATTCAAGGATTATGTTACCTTGCTGTAGTCATTATGATTATATAAATACATGTATAAATCTATATCTATACATGTATATATACATATATTTCTTTATGCTATATTTCTTTATTTTGCATCACTTCATATAAATCTGGCTATGCTTCTATGAATCCTTTATATAGAGAGATAAAGATGTATAATACACATAGAAATGCGTATGCACACATACAAACACATATAAATGTGTGTGTATATATGGAAACTAGGTGATTTAGTATATAGAGTACTACACCTGGAATTAGGAAGACTCATCGATTTGTTTTTTTTGTGTGTGTGTGTGTGTGTGTGTGTGTGTTTGTTTTTGGTTTTTTTTTTTTTTTTTTTTTTAATTCAAACCTGGCCTCAGACACCCTAGGATGTGTGACTTTGGGCAAGTTAATTAGCCCTATTTACAATTACTTAGCAAGCTATAATCTTATAATAGACATAGTGTCAATGTGTGTTAGAAGTAGAACACAAATCCAAGTCTTCCTAACTTCAAAGTCAGCTCTCTACTTACTATGTCATGCAACTTCTCTATTACTATCATGTGGTACTGTACTATTTCATTAGTTTAATTTATAATTTCATCAACCATTCCCCAGTTACTGGGTACATATTTTGTTTCCAGGTTTTTGTTATCAGAAATAGTGCTGCCTTGAATATGTTGTATATATTGGCCTTTTCTTAGTGTCAATAAACTCCAGAGATGTAGTCCCTATAATGGAATCTTGGGGTGAAAGGGTATGAACTTTTAAATATAGATAGACTAAGAGATTGGGAAATGATGGACAATCCAGCAAGTAAAGGCCACAGTTGCTAATGCTATATGTACAGGGAGAAGCATGAAAATGTTGCATAATTTGCTACTTGGTTGATGCTATGTTTCTAGTGCAAAAACTCTCACATCTCTTTACTTGAAACCTCTATTCCTCACACATAAATGGGAAGACTGACT
The DNA here is from genome assembly GCF_048593235.1 of Sminthopsis crassicaudata. Classification (NCBI taxonomy): domain Eukaryota; kingdom Metazoa; phylum Chordata; class Mammalia; order Dasyuromorphia; family Dasyuridae; genus Sminthopsis; species Sminthopsis crassicaudata. Next base: position 460,370,927 of record NC_133618.1, on the reverse strand, counting down.
TCAAATACCTTCATTGTTCAGTTGTTTCTAAGTCATGTTTGACTCTTCCTGATTACATTTTGGATTTTCTTGGCAAAGATATTGGAATAGTTTGACATTTCCTTCTCCAGGCATTTTACAGATGAGGAAACTGAGATAAAGAGGATTAAATTATTTGCCTATGGTCACACAGTTAGTTTCTGAATCCAGATCTGAATTTTAAAAAGATGAATATTTCTGACTCCAAACTTGGCACTTTATCCACTGTGTCATCTACCTGTCCCAATGCCCAAGTCATTGAATAAAAGAAGAATGGGAAGGGAACATAGAGATCATTCAATAGAAACAACTCTCCCTTTAACAAATGGAGAAACAAAATGATTTGGTTGATGTTATGTGCAGTCCTTTTTCATTTCTTACCTGGAAAACTGCAATAATTTCTTAAATGTTTTCCCTGTCTCAAATCTCTTTCCTTTCCAATCCATCCTTCACACAATTGCCAAAGTGATATTTCTACAATGCAGGTCTGTCTTACCATGCAAATCACTTCATTGCTTCATAAGCTCAAGTGACACTCTATTCCTTCTAGGATCAAATAAATATTTCTCTTTGACACTTCCTTTATAACCTGGCTCCAGACTACTTTTACAACCTTATTATACATGACTTCCCCTTGCCATACCCTACATTGTAGCCAAAATGCCTCTCTTGTTTTTTTCTCTAACATATAAAATGAGATAACTTTATCTATGGCTTCCAAGTTTTATTTTAGCTTTAAATCCAAATTATGCTATATGAAACACATTTTCTGAGCTAATCCCCCAACTTCCACTACCACTAATGGTTTGACTCTCAAAATATCAGTTGACCAATTCTCCACTCAGTGCTGTAGAACAACCTATTATTTTCCAGGATTTACCATTGTAATTCACATGTATAGTGTGTTCCTTATTGATTATTAGTTAATATCAATTAGCTAGATGAATAAGTTTTTAGAAAAAGGTATTTAAGTAGAAGCTCCATGAATAGAAAATTGGGTACAGGGTCAGGAAGACCTGGTTCAAATATGGCCTTAGGCACTTACTGGCTTATTGGTTTTGTGACCCTGAACAAGTCACTTAATCTCTGCCTTAATCCACTGGAAAAGGAAATGACAAAGTACATCAGTATCTTTGTCAAGAAAACCCTCTGTGAAATGAAAATTAAGACAACTCTGAGATTCCATTAAATACCTCTTAGTTTGACTAAGATGACAGGAAAAGATGATAAATGTTGAAAGAGAGGTGGGAAAACTGGGACACTAATACATTGTTGGTGGAGTTGTAAATTTATTCAACCACTCTGGAAAGCAATTTGGAACTATGCCCAAAAGGCTATCAAACTGTTCATACTCTTTGATCCAGCAGTGTCTCTACTGAGCCAGTATCCCAAAGAGATCATAATAAAGGGAAAAGGATCTACATGTGCAAAAATGTTAGTAACTACCCAGTTTTTAGTAACTGAGTGGATACCATCAGTTGAAGAATGGCTGAATAAGTGATGGTATGTCAATATTATAGAATATTATTGTTCTATAAGAAATTATCAATAGAATGATACCAGAAAGGTCTGGAGAGACTTTCATGAATTGATACTAAGTGAGGTGAAAAGAACCAAGAGAATAGTGTACATAGCTACAAGATTATGTGATGATTAATTCTGATGGATTTGGTTCTTTTCAACAATGAGGTAATTCAGGCCAATTCCAATATATTTGTGATAAAGAGAATCATCTGTATCCAGAATGAGGATTGTGGGGACTTAATGAGGATTACAACATAATATTTTCACTTTTTTGTTGTTGTTTGCTTGCTTTTTGTTTTCTTTATTTCCATTTTGTTCTGATTTTTCTTGTACAGTATGATAAATGTTGAAATATGTATAGAAGAACTGCACATGTTTAACATATATTGCATTATTTGTTGTCTAGAGAAGGGAATGGGGGAAGGGAGGGAGAAAAAAAATTTGAACACAAATTTTGCAAGATGAATGTTGAATGTTGCATGTATTTCAAAAACAGAAAGCTATTATTAAAAAAAAAAAAGAAAGAAAGAAAAAAAAAAAAAGAAAGCCCTCGTCACTAAGAGTTCAACATGACTAAATTACTGAATAACAAAAAATTTACTACAGTGGTAGAGTTAGAACATCCAGTACAAAAATATTTCTCCTCAAAAGTCTTACATATACCGTTCCACAAAAACTTACACAATCCAAGACTAATCATTATTATTTTCTTAAATAGTGTTCTTACCTCCAGTATTTTATGGTTGCTCAGAAGTGATCATGGAAGAGTTATAGTGATTAATTGTTTATGCTACTCTTCTTCAAAATTATCATCATTATCAGTAGCAGTAGCAGTAGTAGCATCAGCAATAGGAATAATGATGATGATGCTAGCTAGTATTAATATAACTCTTAATGCATGGTAGGCTTTATGCTAAATCTTTCAGTTATCATTTCATTTAATACACCCAACAATCCTGGGTGGTGTAATTATTATTCCCATTTTACAGATGAAGAAGTTGATGCTTAAAGAGATTAAACTACTTTCCCAGGGTCTCATAGCTAGTAAATGTCTGAGGCCAGATTTGAACTCAGATTTTCCTCACTTCATGCACAGCACTCTATCTTCTGCACCATCTAGCTGTTCCCTTGGGTTCAAACTTGGTGAACATATGTAATAAGAGAGTAAGTCAGAGTTACTGGTGGGATGGAAATCCTTTTCTTTCTTTGTAGAGTTTTTATTAAATTACATTTTGGTATGAGTAGCTCTATGCTTGATCCAAGGGTCAGAGCCCTTGTGGAATTTTAAAGCTTCCTGTCCTTGTTATGTCAAGTTTGTCTTTAATTCCCAGTGTAGACAATGTTATCAGCCAATGCTATTTTCGTGCCCCTTCTTTTTACATAGAAGGCAACTAATTCTCAAGAAGGGACAGACTTGCCAAAGGTCAGCAAAAAAATGGTAGCAGCAAAACTTAAAATATTATGTAAATAATGATGATGATGATGATGGTGCAATATGATGACATAGGTATTTTGAGTTCTAGTCCAGACCATTTTGCACTGTAATATTTGACCTTCTTATTGAATTAAAGATAAAGTACATTAATGGAATGATAATGAAGACATAGGTGGTACTCTCCTTCCCCCTGCCTCGGCTTATCCTCTTCAGGAGTTCTGAATTATTTCTAGTGGAGTACATATACTTAGGCCCAGAATTGAAGAATGTTGGGTTTGGTATTGATAAAGAAATCCTGAGTGTCTCTTTGGTCCTTTCTGTGAAGGTGAGGATGGTATAATCTCAGTTTAAAAGAAGAGATAGCACAATCTCTTTATCTCTCTTCCCATCCAATCTCTTCCTCCCCTCATTTCTCACTCTCTCTTTCTTTCTCACCTTATCTTTTCTCCTTCCCTCCTCTTCCTTCTTCTCTTGCTTCTCTTTCTCCTCCTTCTCTTTTTTTTCCTCCTCCTCTTCCTCATTTCTTTTTTCTATTTTCCTGACAACATGTCTGAGTTCTAGAGAGTGAGACTTCTCAGGAAGTATAGGGCAATCGAACTCTTTCCCTCTCTCAATACTAAAACTTAGTGACTAAAGCCTGAATGACCCTGAGTCAAAATCTCAGGATCCTGATTGCTTTTCCTGCTTTATATTTCTTTGTTTGAGCATAGGTGAGTTAACAGCAAACTCAGTGTTTACAGTTTTAGAGGCAACCCTGAGGGTTTTGTAATTTTTTCATAACTCAATTGGTCTTGCCTGCAAATATGACCCCCCTGTCTATTATAGTGTTGCTGACAGGACAGGGAGCCCAACCCTTGGCCTGACCTATAAAATTACAGATTAGAAAAAATTGTTCAAAGCTATTAATCAACTCCCCAGGAAAAAATCCCCAGGACCAGATGGATTTACATGTGAATTCTACCAAACATTTAAAGAACAATTAGAACCAATGTTATATAAACTATTTGAAAAAATAGGGGATGAAGGAGTCCTACCAAACTCCTTTTATCACACAGACATGATACTGATACCTAAACCAGGCAAGTCGAAAATGGAGAAAAAAAAACTATAGACCAATCTCCTTAATGAATATTGATGCTAAAATCTTAAATATTAGCAAAAAGACTTCAGAAAATCACCCCCAGGATAATACACTATGATCAAGTAGGATTTATACCAGGAATGCAGGGCTGGTTTAATATTAGGGAAACTATTAGTATAATTGACCATATTAATAATCAAATTAATAAAAAAAACATGTGATCATCTCAAAAGATGCAGAAAAAAACATTTGATAAAATACAACATCCATTCCTACTAAAAACACTTGAGAGTATAAGAATAAATGGACTATTCCTTAAAATAGGCAGGAGCATATATTTAAGACAGTCAGTAAGTATAATATGTAATGGAGATAAACTGGAACCCTTCCCAGTAAGATCAGGAGTGAAACAAAGTTGCCCACTATCACCATTACTATTCAATATTGTATTAGAAATGCTAGCCTCAGCAATAAGAGTCAAGAAAGAGATTAAAGGAATAGAGTAGGTAATGAGGAAATCAAACTGTCACTCTTTGCAGATGATATGATGGTATACTTAGAGAACCCCAGAGATTCTAATAAAACGTTATTAGAAATAATTCACAACTTTAGCAAAGTTGCTGGATACAAAATAAATCTACATAAATCCTCAGCATTTTTATACATCACCAACAAAATGCAACAGCAAGAGATACAAAGATAAATTCCATTCAAAACAAATGTTGAGAGTATAAAATATTTGGGAATCATCTACCAAAGAAAAGTCAGGAATTATATGAGCAAAATTACAAAACACTTGACACAATAATAAAGTCAGATTTAAATAATTGGAAAGATATTCAGTGCTCGTGGATAGGCCAAGCAAATATAGTAAAGATGACAACACTCCCCAAACTAATCTATTTATTTAATGCTATTCCAATCAGACTCCCAAGAAACTATTTTAATGACCTAGAAAAATAACAACAAAATTCATATGGAAGAATAAAAGGTTGAGAATTTAAAGGGAATTAATGAAAAAAAGTCAGATGAAGGTGGCCTAGGTGTACCTGATCTAAAACTATATTATATAGCAGCAGTCACCAAAAACATTTGGTATTGGCTAAGAAATAGCCTAGTCGAATAGTAGAACAGATTAGGTACACAGGACAAAATAGGGTACAACTATAGCAATATAGTGTTTGACAAACCCAAAGATACCAACATTTGGGATAAGAATTCATTATTTGAAAAAAAAACTGCTGGGAAAACTGGAAATTAGTATGACAGAAATTAGATATGAACCCACACTTAACACCATATGCCAAGATAAGATCAAAATGGGTCCATGATTTAATCATAAAGAATGAGATCATAAATAGATTAGAGGAACAGAAGATAATCTACCTCTCAGACCTGTGGAGGAGGAAGGAATTTATAACCAAAGGAGAACTAGAGATCATTATTGATCACAAAATAGAAGATTTTGATTACATCAAACTAAAAAGTTTCTGTATAAACAAAACTAATGAAAACAAAATTAGAAGGGAAAATATTTTTATAGTTAAAGGTTCTGATAAAGGCCTCATTTCCAAAATCTATAGAGAACTGATCCTAATTTAGAAGAAATCAAACCATTCTCCAATTGATAAATGGTCAAAGGATGTGAACAGACAATTTTCAGATGATGAAATTGAAACTATATCTACTCATATGAAAGAGTGTTCCAAATCTCTATGATCAGAGATATGCGAATTAAGACAACTCTGAGATACCATTACACACCTGTCACATTGGCTAAGATGGCAGGAACAAATGATGAATGTTGGAGGGGATGTGGGAAAACTGGGACACTGTTGCATTGTTGGTGAAGTTGTGAAAGAATCCAGCCATTCTGGAGAGCAATTTGGAACTATGCTAAAACGCTATCAAACTGTGCATACCCTTTGATCCAGCAGTGCTTCTACTGGGCTTATATCCCAAAGAAATACTAAAGATGAGAAAGGAACCTGCATGTGCCAAAATGCTTGTGGCAGCTCTTTTTGTAGTGGCTAAAAACTGGAAAAGGAATGGATGTCCATGAATTGGAGAATGTTTGGGTAAATTATGGAATATGAATGTTATGGAATATTGTTGTTCTGTAAGAAATGACCAGCAGGATAAAAACAGAGAGGTTTGGAGAGACTTACATGAACTGATGCTGAGTGAAATGAGCACAACCAGAATATCACTATACACTTCAACAACAATACTGTATGAAAATATATTTTGATGGAAGTGGATATCTTCAATATAAAGAAGATCCAACTCACTTCCAGTTGATCAATGATGGACAGAAACAGCTACACCCAGAGAGGGAACACTGGGAATTGAATGTAAACTGTTAGCACTACTGTCTTTCTAGCCAGGTTACTTATACCTTTGGAATCCAATTCTTAATGTGCAACAAGAAAATTGCATTTACACACATATATTGTATCTAAATAATACTGTAACACATTTAATATGTATAGGATTGCCTGTCCTCTGGGGGAGGGAATAGAGGGAGGGAGGGGGAAATTTGGAAAAAAATGGATACAAGGGATAATGTTGTAAAAAAATACTCATGCATATATACTGTCAAAAATTTATAATTATAAAATTAATAAAAAAGGAAAAAAAAGAAAAAAAATGTTCAGACAATGAAGGAAAAGGTAAAGGTCAAATGCCTATTCAAATATCTCACTAAGTGTTTCTCATTTTAATATTTTCAAGCATCCACCTCCTAGGAGAATGCTTCATTCCAATTATTTCGCATTTAAAGATATTTTTCTATATGTTGTCAAAATAAATAGTTATCCTATACCTGACTTACATTCTCACATTGAGCATCTTTCAACTTTTTACCCCCCCCTCCAAAAAAAAAAAACCTATTCATGAGCCAAACCTGAACTTTAAGTTATTTTCTTAGATTTTGGAAAAAGTATAAAGAGCCAGGTAAATAAAAAGGAGTTTTTCCTTCTGTCTTTAAAGTAGTTCTGCCAGAACTGAGTCTAGTCTGTATTCATGGGACCAGAGCTAATATCATTTTCAGAAGAAAAAAGGCTATCACATCCTACCTGTGTCCAATTACATGTCTATGTGGTTACACAATCATGTTCCAAGAGAAGATCTTTCTTTTCATTTGGCAAATATCCTTTCTTCAAACATGAAGGAGGACCTAAGTCAGCAATTTAGCTATATCCCTTCTATGTCACTATTAGTAACATTTAGCTTTCTGGCCAATGTACTAACCCCCTAAGACAAAATCCAGAAACTCTGTTCTAAGAGTTGAGAGTTCTGGCTTCTAGCCTTCTGTTGTCCTATAACATAATAAATAATTTTTGTTATAGTTTGGTCATATCTTTCTGACCCAATTGAGGTTTGTCATTTCCATCCTTAATTCATTTTACAGATGAGGAACCTGAGGTAAATAGGGTCACAGAGCTAGGACATATCCAAGGTCAGATTTGAACTCAGGAATGTGAATCTTATAGCTCATGATCCAGCACTATACCATCAAACTGCCCTGAAAACCTTAGGCTAGTCATTTTAAGCTCCTTGTCATTTATATAATGAGGAGAAACTCATTGCTCTAAAATAAGGGAAAGCAAAATTATGTAATACAAAGAATGGTAGATTTCAAGTCAGACCACTGGAGTTTATCTTCCTTTGACACAAGCTGTGATGGATTTGAAGCAAAATATTTCCTATCTCCAGGATTTAGTTTCCTCAATTGTAAAATGTGGGTGTTGTCTATATATTTGCATAGTTACCCTGGCTCTAACTTTCTGGACTTCGAGAATTGTATCTCAGATTAAAATGAGAATGTTCAGATAAAAAGTAACTAAAGATAACATTTTCTCATGCTTTGAGACAAGAAAATGGGGCTACATCTGCACTGGACTTGCAAGACACTGTCTCTCAACTCTGTTGACCAGCTCTGAGAAAGGAGGAAGAAGGCAGAACTGAAGAAATGGAGGCTGTTCAAAGGAAAGCTGGGAAGGAGAACAGAGGGATGGGATATATGCACAGTCAGAATTTGGGAACCACTTAACTTGAAAGACTGGCACTAACTATTCTCTCTGTTCATCAAGGCAGGCCCTCTGCAATCAGAGCAGGCCTTGCTCACCTGCTGCTAGATCTTACCCAATCATGAATGTATTGTTCTGTCCCCGACTGTCTCCTTCCCTGAGTTCAGACTTTGTGGTGCAGGGCAGAGGATATAAGGAAGAAGAGAAGGATCATAGCTTAATAGTTTTAACATCTTGGAAAAGAGCTTAGAGATAATTTAGTTTAAATCCTTCGTGTTACATATTGGGAAGATTGAAGTGCAGAGGGGTAAGCACTTTGCATTGTATAATAAAAGTATAACATAGGGGTTAGAGATAGGAGTTATGGATGCTGGTAATCTGGACTTCAGTTTTCTCTTTGGCATAGTGAAAAGAATGGACTAGATCATTTTTTTTCTTAAAGTGTGGGCTTCAAAATCTCAAGGGTCCTTGAGACTTTCAGGGGGTCATCAAAACACTTTTTATAATAATAACAAAATGACATTTTCCTATTAAAATACTCTTCCCCTTTCCAACTACTTATGTGTGTGAAGCTGGATTTTCTTCATATACTTCAAGCAAAACAACAGATTGCAACAGATTGAATGCAGAAATAAATATGAGAATCCAGCTGTCTTCTAGCGAGCCAGACATTAAAGAGATTTGTAATATATATATATATATATATATATATATATATATATATATATATATATATATATATATATATATACATATATACATACATATATATGTAAATTAATGCCACTTTCATTATTTGAGGTTTTTATATCTTTTCATAAAAATATTTTATTTGGGTTAATCTTTTCTTATTTTTAATGAATTTAATGTAGATGCATATATATGTATATATAAATATAAAATTCATGTTTTACATAAACAAAAACCCTTAGGGTCCTAAATAATATTTAAGAATATAAAGAAGTTCTGATAATAAAATGTTTGAGAATTACTGGACTAGATGATCTCTAAGGTCTCTTGCCAGCACAAAGCCAACAAGGCGAATATAAACTGACTTAATGTGAGTAATAGTGTCCAGAATGAAGAGAAGAATAACAATCCCATTGAAGTCTGTGTTGCTTAAAGCACATATAAAATTATTTTGTCTTACCTCGTGAGAACATTGATAAGTTGGATTATGTTTAGGGGAGGGCAGCCAGGAAAGTAAGAGGAGATTTGATGTTGACATGTGAGAATCAGTTGAAAGAGCTAGGTCTATTTGGCTAGGAGAAAAGAAAACTTATAGGAAATAGGTAGGTCTAATAGCTGTGTTCATATATTGAAATAATGTAATTAGTAATTAGACTTTTTCTTTTTGGCCCCATAAGGCAATTAGGAACAAGGTAAGGGAGAGAATCAGAGAAATTTGGAAGGGACCTCTGAGACTGTTTTGGTCCAACATTTACTTGATCAAGAATCTTCTATATAACATACTTGACAAATAGTCATCCAGATTTTCTTTGAAGAATAAGCCCAATACTTTTGAAAGACAGTCCACTTTAATTTGGGATAGCTGCAAGTGTTAGGAAGCATGGCTGCCAATTTCCAATTTAAATTCAGTTCTCCTGGTTTTTCCTTTTTTTTTTTTTTTTTTTTTTTTTTTTTTTTTTTTCCAACAAATAAATAAATAAATAAATTACTCAAGACTTCTTTTCTACAGACTAACTATTCTTTAGCCTGAATTTGAGGTCATGGACTATTCTGATTGACCTCTGTTCACTTTTTACCTAGAGGCAGCTAGGTGATTCAGTGAATAAAGCACTGGATCCTAGAGTAAGAAAGAATTGAGTTCAAATCAGGCCTCAGTTACATATCAGTTGGGCAACCCCTAGTAAATCATTTAACCTTTGTATGTTTTACTTTTCTTCTCTGAAAAATGTGCATTTTTCAGAAATGAGCAGAACTAGAAGATCATTATAAAAAGCAACAACAACACTATACAATGATCACTTCTGATGAACGTGACTCTTTCAACAATGAGATGATTCAAACCAATTCCAGCTGTTCATTGATGAAGAGAGACACCTATTCCCAGAAAGAGGACTGTAGGGACTGAGTGTGGATCACAACATAATATTTTCATGCTTTCTGTTTTTGTTTGCTTGTGTTTTGTTTTTCTTTTTCCTCAGGCTTTTTTCCCTTCTTGATCCAATTTTTCTGGTGCAGCAAGATATAACATTACAAATATATATATATATATATATATATGTATATATATATATATGTATATATACACACACCTGTCATCTAGGGGAAGGAGGTGGGAAAGAAGGGAAAATTTGGAACAGAAGATTTTGTAAAGGTCAATGTTGAAAAACTGACCATGTATATGTTTTGTAAATTAAAAAAATAATTTAAAAAATTTAAAAATGTGTATAATAATAGCACTTATGTTCTAGAATTTTTATAAGGATCAGATGAGATAATATTTGCAAAGCATTTAACACAGAACTTAACACATTCTTCTCCCTTTATTCCAACTTATTAATCTTCTTCAAAAACTGTAATAAATGGAACTGAACATAATAACTCTCTAGATATTGTCTAACTAGAAATGAGAACTGTGGTAATATCACTTTCTTGTTTTTCAATTTTGTAAGTATTTAATGCAATCTAAGAGAACATTTTTGACATCCATATTACATTCTTGCTTCATAGTGAGCTATTGATAAAATCCTTACCTAAGTTTCCATTTGATAGATGTGTACCTATCTCATGCAGTCTTGTATTTTATTTTTCTCTTTATATTCATCTTGTGATTTCATTGGTATGAAGATTCCTCCCTATATAAACAAATGTTACTCTTTCTACCAATAGCCATCAGTAATACCTCTGCAACTCTTAATATTAGAGTAAAATATGTCAATGGGAAGTTTAAATTTACTTGCCCAAGATAACACAACCAACATGTGATAAAGCTTTTTCTGAATCTGAGACTATCCATTACATTTCATTATCCTATTTTGTACTTCAAAAAATCATAAATTTAGAGCTTGAAGTCACCAGAGGTGATATCTAATCTAACCCTCTCATATTACAGAGAAGGAAACAGTGCTGGAGAAAATAAATGACTTGTCTAAAGTCACTTTTATAGTTATTGTCAGAGCTGGAATTCAAACTTAGGTTTTCTGATTTCTAATTCAGTACTTTTCATCATATATACCAACTGACTCTAAATTGTAAGGTTGACTTTTTAAACCCATGAAAGATTATTTTATCTTGCATTTAAGATTCAGCCCAGTGTTTATGCATCTTGATATTCTTTCAGATCCTTATTCTGTCATTCATTCATTCACTAGCCATACCTCCTACCTTTGTGTGACCTTCAAATTCAAAAAGCATGCCATTTACGGTTTCATCAATATCATAAAATAAGCGTTTAAGAAGCACAGGACCAATTGTAGATACTTAGAAATCTCTATTAGAAACCTTTTCTCCAAGTTATCATTGAAGCTTTACTTGAATGGCTTAACTATTTATATTTAGTCATTTCATCAGTTCGAAATTGACTCAATTATGCAACTTTTTAGCTACTATTTATCCATCTTCTCTATAAAAATAACATAAGGGTTAACATGGTAGAGAGTGATAGTAACATATGTAGGCAAAACAGTACAGAATGAGTCAGAAGAGATTTGTGCTCTCACCTCTGATACTGACCTCTCATAATTGACTTTTTTGACTTTGGAAAAGTCATTTAACTTTTCTGAGTTTCATTTTCTTATTGGGAATATCTAGAGAATCTACCTTATCTAGTTATGATACGAGTATCACAATGAAATAATTATAAAATGTTTGGCTAAATTATTGGTAAATTATATCTGTAGCATTCCCTTTTTTATTGTAGCTTTTTTATTTACAAGATATATGCATGGGTAATTTTTCAGCACTGACAACTGCAAAATCTTCTGTTCCAACTTTTCCACTTCTTTCCCCCACCTCTCCCCCAGATGGCAGGTAGATCAATACATGTTAAATATGTTAAAGTATATGTTAAATACAATGTATATATGTATGTATGTATGTACATATATATGTATATATACATATACATGTATATATACATATATATATTTAGTTATTTTCCTGCAGAAGAAGAATCAGACTTTGAAATAATATACAATAAACCTGTGCAGAAATCAAAAAATATAGGCAGACAAAAATAGAGGAATTAGGAATGCTATGGAGTGGATACTCATTTCCTAGAGTCCTTTCCCTGGGTATAACTGGTCTATTCATTATTGAACTAATGGAGATGATTTGGTTTATCTCATTGTTGAAGAGATCCACGTCCATTAGAATTGATCATCATATAGTATTTTTGTTGAAGTATATAATGATCTCCTAGTCCCACTCATTTCACTCAGAATCAATTCATGTAACTCTCTCCAGGCCTTTCTGAAATCATCCTACTGGTCATTTCTTAAAAAACAATAATATTTCATAATATTCATATACCACAATTTATTCAACCCTTCTCCAATTGATGGGCATCCACTCAGTTTCCAGTTTCTGGCCACTATAAAGAGGGCTGCCACAAACATTCTTGTACATACAGGTCTCTTTCCCTTCTTTAAGATCTCTTTGGGATATAAGCCCCGTACGCACAGTTTGACAACTTTTTGAGCATAGTTCCAAATTGCTCTTCAGAATGGCTGGATGTAGTCACAATTCCACCAACAATGTATCAGAGCCCCAGTTTTCCCACATCCCTTCTAACATTATCTTTTCCTGTCATCCTACCTAATCTGATAGGTATATAGTGGTATCTCAGAGTTGTCTTAATTTGCATTTCTCTTATTAATAATGACTTGGAGCATGTTTTCATATGACTAGAAATAGTTTCAATTTCATCTGAAAAATTGTTCATATTCTTTGACCATTTATCAGTTGGAGAATGGCTTGATTTCTTATAAATTAGAGTTAAATCTCTATATATTTTGGAAATGAGGCCTTTATAAGAACTTTGATTGTAAAAATGTTTTCACAGTTTATTGCTTCCCTTCTAATCTTAACTGCATTAGTTTTATTTGTACAAAAAGCTTTTCAATTTGATATAATCAAAATTTTCTATTTTGTTATCAATAATGATCTCTGCCCTTCTTTTGGACACAAATTCCTTCTTCTTCCACAGGTTGAGAAGTAAACTATCCTATAAGGTTCTTCTAATTTATTTATAATCTCATTCTATATGTCTAGATCATGAACCCATTTTGACCTTATCTTGGTGTATGTTGTTAAGTATGGGTCAATGCTTAGTATCTGCCAAACTAATCTCCAATGTTCCCAGCAGTTTTTATCAAAAAGTGAATTCTTATTCCAAAAGCTGGGGTCTTTTGATTTGTCAAACACTAAATTATTAAAGTTACTTATTATTTTGTCTTTTGAACCTAGCCTACTCCATTGATCAAATAGTTTATTTCTTAGCCAATAGCAAATGGTTTTGGTAACCACTGCTTTGTAATATAATATTTAGATCTGGTACAGTTAGGCCACCTTCATTTCATTTTTTTTCATTAGTTCCCTTGAAAGTTTTGATGTTTTGTTCTTCCAGATTAATTTTGTTGTTATTTTTCTATGTCATTAAAATAGTTTTTTGGGAGTCTCATTGGTATAGCACTAAATAAATAGATTAGTATAAGTCGTATTGTCATCTTTATTATATTTGCTCACCCAATCCAAGAGCATTTAATATTTTTCCAATTGTTTAGCTCTGACTTTATTTGTGTGGAAAGTGTTTTGTAGTTTTGATCATATAGTTCCTGAATTTCCCTTGGCAGATATTCTCAAATATTTTATACTATTGGCAGTTACTTTAAAGTGAATTTTTCTTTGTAACTCTAACTGCTGTTGGATTTTGTTAGTGTTATATAAGAGTGCTGATGACTTATGTGAGTTTATTTTGTATCCTGCAACTTTGCCAAAGGTATGGATTATTTCTAATGGCTTTTTAGTAGAATCTCTGGGATTCTCTAAGTATACCATCGTATCATCTGCAAAGAGTGATAATTTGGTTTCCACATTACCTACTCTAATTCCTTTAATCTCTTTCTCAACTTTTATTGCCAAAGCTAGCATTTCTAATGCAATATTGAATAGTAATGGTGATAGTGGGCAACTTTGTTACACTCCTGATCTTATTGGGAATGGTTCCAGTTTATCCCCATTACATATGATGCTTACTGATGATTTTAAATAGATGCTACTGATTATTTTAAGGAAAAGTCCATCTATTCCTATACTCTCAAGTGTTTTTAATAGGAATGGATGTTGCATTTTATCAAATGCTTTTTGTGCATTTATTGAGATGATCATATGATTTTTGTTAATTTGGTTATTGATATAGTCAATTATACTAATAGTTTTCCTAATATTGAACCAACCCTGCATTCCATAAATCCTACTTGGTATTGTGTATTATTCTGGAAATGATTTTCTGTAATCTTTTGGCTAATATTTTATTTAAGATTTTAGCATGAATACCCATTAGGGAGATTGTTCTATAATATTCTTTCTCTGTTTTTAACCTACCTGGTGTAGGTATCAGTACCATGTCTGTGTCATAAAAGGAATTTGATAGGACTCCTTCATGCCCTGTTTTTTCAAATAGTTTATACAGCATTGGAGTTAAAGTTTGGTAGAATTCACATGTGAATCACTCTGGTCCTGAGGATTTTTTCTTAGGGAATTGATTAATAGCTTGTTCTATTTCTTTTTCTAAAATGGAACTATTTAAGCAATTTACTTCCTCATCTGTTAATCTGGGAAACCTATATTTTTAAGGTGGTCATAAATGTCACTTAGGTTATCAAATTTATTGGCATATAGTTGGGTAAAGTAACTCATTATTGCTCTAATTTCCGCTACATTGGTGGAAAATTCTCCCTTTTCATTTTTAAGACTCACAATTTGATTTTCCTCTTTCCTTTTTCTAATCAGATTTACCAAAGGTTTATCTATTTTATTTCTTTTTTTTCATTAAACCAATTCTTAGTTTTATTTATTAATTCAAAAAAAAATTTTTACTTTCAATTTTATTAATTTCTTCTTTTAATTTTAGAATTTCAAGTTTAACATTTGATTGGGGGGTTTTAACTTGGTCTTTTTCTAGCTTTTTTAAGTTTCAAGCCCAATTCACCAATCTTCTCTTTCTCTATTTTATTCAAGTAAGCTTCTAAAGATATAAAATTTCCCCTTATTACCACTTTGGCTACATCCCACAAATTTTGGTATGATGTCTCATTGTTATCATTCTCTTGGGTGAAATCATTCAATGTGTCTATGATTTGCTATTTTACCCAATCATTCTTTAGGATGAGATTATTTAGTATCCAATTACTTTTTGGTCTATTTAACCCTAACTTTTTGTTTAATGTAGTTTTCATTGCATTGTGATCTGAAGAAAATGCATTTACTATTTCTGCTTTTCTGAATTTAATTTTGAGGTCTTTATGTCCTAATACATGGTCAATTTTTGTATAGGTTCCATAAACTGCTTTGACAAAAGTGTACTCTTTTCTGTCTCTATTCAATTTTCTCCAAAGATCTATCATACCTAACTTTTCTAATATTCTATGTACCTCTTTAATTTCTTTCTTATTTGGTTTGTGGTTTGATTTGTCTAATTCTAAGAGTACAAGGCTGAGATCTCCCACTATTATAATTTTGCTGTCTATTTCTTCTTGAAACTCTCTTAACTTCTCCTTTAGGAAGTTAGATGCTATACCATTTGGTGCATACATGTTTAGTATTGATATTGCTTCATTATTATATATGCTACCCTTTAGCAAGATATAGTTTCCTTCCTTATCTCTTTTAATTAGATCAATTTTTGCTTTTGCTTGATCTGAAAAAAGGAAGGCTACTCCTGCTTTTTTTTTTTTTTTACTTCACCTAAAGCATAATAGATTGTGCTCCATCCTTTTACCTTTACTCTTTATGTATGTCCCTGCTTTAAATGTGTTTCCTCTAAGCAACATATTGTAGGGTTCTGGCTTTTGATCCTGTCTGCTATTTCCTCCTGTTTATGGGAGAGTTTATCCCATTCATATTTATGGTTAAAAGTACTAATTCTGTATTTCCTGCCATCTTTTTGTCCCCAGAATATGCTTTTCTTTTTCTTGCCCCCCTTACCTCTCTCCCCAGTATGAAACTTATAGGCACCACTTGCCTCATGTAGATCTCTCTCTTTAGAATTCCTCCCACCCCCTTTGACTCCCTTCCCTTTTCTTATACCTTTCCCTTATTATTCTTTTCCTTTTCCCTTTTCCTCTCCCACTTTTTAATGAGGTGAAAGAAGTTTCTCTATGAAACAAATATGTCAATTATTTTCTCTTTGAGCCAAATCTGATGAGAGTAAGATTCACAGCATTCCTCCATCTCTCTAAACTCCCTCAGATATGATAGGTTTCCTTTGCCTTTTCATGAGATATAGTTTCCCCCTTTTTATCTCCCCTTTTCCCTTTTTCTGATACTATCCCCTTTTCATTTCTACTTCCCTTTTTATATTATATCATATCATGTATATCAAATTATACATGCAGTCTTTATGTATGTCCATAACAGAAATACAGTTCTCAAGAGTTCTTTTTACCTTTTTCTGCTTCTCTTGAGTCCTATAGTTGGAGGTCAAAATTTTTGTTTAGTTCTGTTTTTTTTTTCAATAGAAATAAATGGAATTCCTCTATTTCATTAAATGTACGTCTTCTTCCCTGGGAGAAAATTGTCAGCTTAAATGGATAGTTTATTCTTGGCTGCATTCCAAGTTCTTTTGTCTTTAGGACTATCAGATTCCAGGCCCTTTGATCCCTTAATGTGGAAGCTGCTAGATCCTGTGTGATCCTTGTTGTGGTTCCTCCTTATTTGAATTTATTTTTCTGGCTATCTGTAATATTTTTTTCCTTAGTCCAGTAGTTCTGAAATTTAGCCACATATTCCATGAAGGTTTTTTTTAGGGTCTTTTTCAGAAGATGCTTAATGAATTCTTTCAATGTCTATTTTATCTTCTATTCTACTACATCTGGGCAGTTTTCTTTGATGATTTCCTATAAAATAGTATCTAGGCTCTTTTCTTTGTCATAATTTTCAAGAAGTCCAATAATCCTCATATTCTCTCTCTTGGATCTATTTTCCAGATCTGTTGTGTTTCCAAGTAGATATTTGACTTTTTTTCCTATTTTTTTCACTTTTTTTCTTTTGTTTTTATTTTTGTTTTTGTTTTGCTTGAATGATTCTTTTTTTATTATTAATTTTATAATTATAACATTTTTTGACGGTACATATGCATAGGTTATTTTTTAGCTACATTATCCCTTGTACTCCCTTCTGTTTCGGGAACAGAAGGGAGTACAAGGGATAATGTTGTAAAAAAAATGACCTATGCATATGTACTGTCAAAGAAAATGTTATAATTATAAAAATTAATTAAAAAAAAAGAAAAAAAATAGAATTTCAAGTTTCGTGTTTGTCTGGGGTTTTTTAATTTGTTCCTTTTCTAGCAATTTTAGTTGTAAGCCCAATTCATTGACCCTATCTTTCTCTATTTTATGCAAGTAAGCCTCTGGAGATATAAAACTTCCCCTTCTTACTGCTTTGGCTGTATCCCACACATTTTGGTATGATGTATCATTATTGTAATTTTCTTGGGTGAAGTTATTAATTATGTTTATGATTTGCTGTTTTACCCAATCATTCTTTAGTATAAGATTATTTAGTTTCCAATTATTTTTTGGTCTATTTTCCCCTGGCTTTTTATTAAATGTAATTTTAATTGCATTGTGGTCTAAAAAGGATGCGTTTACTATTTCTGCCTTACTGCATTTGATTTTGAGGTTTATATGCCCTAGTATATGATCAATTTTTGTATAGGTTCAATGAACTGCTGAGAAGAAAGTGTACTCCTTTCTGTCTCCATTTAGCTTTCACCAAAGATCTATCATATCAAACTTTTCTAGTATTCTATTTACCTTTTTGACCTCTTTCTTATTTATTTTGTGGTTTGATTTATCTAATTCTGAGAGTGCAAGGTTGAAATCTCTCACTATTATAGTTTTGCTGTCTATTTCTTTTTGCAGCTCTCTTAATTTCTCTTAAGAATTTAGATGCTGTACCACTTGGTGCATATATGTTTAATATTGATACTGCTTCATTATTTATGCTAACTTTTAGCAGGATATAATGCCCTTCCTTATCTCTTTTAATTAGATCAATTTTTGTTTTTGCTTGATCTGAGATGAGAATGGCTACCCCTGCTTTTTTGGTTTCACCTGAAGTATAGTAGATTGTGCTCCACCCTTTTACTTTTATTTTGAATGTATCATCCTGTTTCAGGTGTGTTTCCTGTAAACAACATATAGTAGGATTCTGGCTTTTAATCCGGTCTGCTAACTGCTTCCTCTTTATGAGGGAGTTACCCCATTCACATTTATGGTTAGAATGATTAATTCTATATTGCTTGCCATCTTGTTAACCTCTGCTTATGCTTTTCTTCTTTCCTTCTCTTTTACTCCCTTCCCCAGTATTAAAATTGTGAGCATGAGTTTCTTTTCACAGCCCTCCCTTTTTAGTATATTTCCCACATCTTAAAGTTGCTACCCCTATTTTACCCCTTTTCCTCACAATTTCTGTATTCCCTTCCCCTTAGCTTACTCCTTCCCTCCCACTTTTCAATGAAGTGAAAGGAGTTTCACCCTAAAATGAATGTCTATTGATATACACTATGTTAATCCCCCTCCTTTCTTTCTCTCAGATATAATAGGTTACCTTTGCCTCTTCATGAGATGTAGTACCACCACTTTACACTTTTTTATGATATAATTTCCTTTCCACCTCCAGTTTCTAGGACAAATTATGCATGTCTTCTTTACATATCTTTATGGCAGAAATATAGTTCTCAAGATTTCTTTTTACCTTTTTAGAAATCTCTTGAGTTCTGTATTTGAAGATCAAACATTTTGTGTAGATCTGGTTTTTTCATCAAGAATAGATGGAATTCATTGATTTTGTTAAATGTCCATTTTCTTCTCTGGAAAATGATGCTCATTTTTGCTGGGTAAGTTATTCTTGGCTCATACCAAGTTCCTTAGCCTTTCAGAATATTATATTCCAGGCCCTTGGTTCTTTTAATGTGGACGCTACTAGATCCTGGGTTATCTGTATTGTGGCTCCTCCATGTCTGAATTGCTTTTTTCTAGCAGCTTCCAGTATTTTTTCCTTTGTCTGATGGTTCTTGAATTTGGCCAGTATATTTCTTGGCGTTTTGATTTTAGGGTCCCTTTCAGTAGGTGATCGATGAATTTTTTCAATGTCTATTTTACCCCGTTTCCAAAACGTCTGGGCAGTTCTCTTTGATAATTTCCTGGAAAATAGTGTCCAGGCTCTTTTTTTCCTCACATTTTTCAGGGAGTCTGATTATTCTCAAATTGTCTCTCCTGAATCTGTTTTCCAGGTCTGTTGTCTTTCCAATAAGGTACTTGACATTCTTTTCAATTGTTTTGTTTTTCTGGTTTTGCTTGACTACTTCTTGGTTTCTCCTTGAGTCATTCATTTCTACTTGTTTGAGTCTAATTTTCAATGATGTGTTTTCTTCTCTCATTTTTTTAATATCTTTTTTGTAATTGTCCAATTGAGTTTTTATCTTCTATGGATTTTTTTCCATTTTATCCATTTTGTTTTTTAGAGAGCTGTTTTCTTTTTCCAGCTCACTAATCCTGTTTTCCTTGGAGTTGTTTACCTTTTCTAATTCACTAATTTTATTTCTCAGTGATTTGTTTTCTTTATCCACTCTGTCTTTAAATGCATGGAATGATTTCTCCAGGCTCTCTTGCCAAGCTTCCCTTTCCTTTTCCCATTTCTCTTCTAGCTCTCTTGTGAGGGCCTTTTTGATTTCCTCTATGAGATTCTTTTGTATTGAGTTGCAGACCATATCCCCTTTTTGGGATTCCTCTGAGGACAGTCTGTTTTTAGTCTCCTCAGTATTTGAAGTCTGCTCTCTCTCCACACAGAAGCTGTCAATGGTTAGATTCCTTTTAAATTTTTTTGTTCATTTTGTCAGAGCGGGAATTGAAGAAAACAAATTGAGAAGAGAAACAATTGGTCTGTTTTTTGGGAGATTTGGGCTGGATGGTATTAACGAGCTTCCTCTATAGACTGAGGGAGACTGTAGTGAGGCAGTAACAGGACAGTAATGGCCGTGTTGCGTCTGTGCTCTGAGGCTCTGAGGCTCTGAGGCTGAGTCACTCTGGGTGGGTATGGGAGTGGCTGGGTCCCAAGAGATGCTAGCTTTCTGGGGTTTTATTCTTTATCTCTGGTGTTTATACTTTCTCCTTCTCAGCTGCTCCTGGCTTGCTGCCAAGATGGAGTATCCACACTGGGGTAAAAGTATTTTGCAGAAAAGGCAGAGATTGTACCCCTCCCGCTCTGGTCTGAGATGTGTGAGCTGCTTGCCTTGCTCTAGCTGCCTGCCCTCAGTCTGCACCCTGTCTCTTCGTCCACTCCCCCGAGCAAACACAGACCTCTGGTGAATTTCAAGATTGTCTTTTGTTGGTGATTATTTGTGTGTTTCTTTTCAGGTCAAGCATTAACTCTAAGGCTTGTCATGAAGTAAGTCCTGAGAGAAAATGCGGAGCTCAAGCAGCTGTCTGTCTCCACGCCCTCATCTTGGCCGTGCTTGACTGATTCTTGATGTCTCAACAAATCATTCATTGCTATTTGTTCAGTTCTGATTTTTAATGAGTTATTTTCTTCATTAGCTTTTTTTAAACTTCTTTTTGTATATGTCCAATTGAGTTTTTAATTCAATTTTTTTTTGTTCTATGGAATATTTTTCCATTTCACTAATTTTCTTTTACTGAGTTATTTTCTTTTTCCAATTCACAATTCCTACTTTCCTGGGAGTTCTTTACCTTTTCCAGTTCACATTTCAGAAAGTTGTTTCCTTTTTCCACTTTATCAAATTTTTCTTTTAATGATTAAGTATTTCCATACTCTTTTGCATAGCTTCTCTTTTATTTCCCCATTTTTCTTTTTTAAGATTTTTAAAATAATTTCTTCTAGGACAGCCTTGTGTGATGGGAGCCAGGTTGTAATGTGCTGTTGTCTCCAGAAGCTGCCGATCACTCTCTGGGAGGAGATCTGCTGTGTCAACTCAAATCTCTCAGTCAGATTCTTCTTCCTGTAGAGAGCCAACTTCCCTTCCTGCAGAGAGCAGCCTCAAGTCTCGTCCAGACAAAACTCTCTCTTTCCTCCAGATAATTGCATTACTCTCTTAATAGCCTTTAATAAAATCCTAGCCACAAGCACTGGGTAAGGAGTAAGGATTTGTTCTGGTTGTGCTCGGAGGTTTACCCACTCAGTCACACTGTCTCCTTGATGATGAACTGCTGTCTGTGCTTCTTGAGTAGCAAAAACTGAAATTTCCAAGGGTATTTGAGTGACTCTTTCAACCACATTGGATAAAGCCAGTTCAACTTCTCTCAAAGCCTCTTGTGCTTCTTTTGTAAGCTGGCGTAGCAAATTTAAAGCACTGTCTCCCCTTAAAATGTCATATAGAGGTTGTAGTTGATTGGTAGTTAAGCCTAATACTGGACGCATCCATTGGATATCTCTTATTAATTTTTGGAAATCATTTAAGGTGTTTAACTTCTCTGTTCTTAAATAAAGCTTTTGTACTGTGAGTGTCTTAGGATATACTTCATATCCTAAATATTGAAAAGGAGCATGTCTTTGAATTTTTTCTGTAGGTATATGCAGTTTGTAGTACTTTAGTGTTTCCATGGTCTTTTGTAGACATGCTTCTAACATTTGTTCCTCAGGTGCACATCCCAAAATATCATCCATATAATGTAACAATATTACTTTTGGAAAGGCTTTTCTTACTGGAGCAAGAGCAGCAGCAACATACATTTGGCACATAGTAGGGTTGTTTTTCATTCCCTGTGGCAAAACTGTCCATTCATATCTTTTATAAGGCTCAGCCAAATTAACACTAGGCACTGAAAAAACAAATCTTTTCATATCCTCCTTATCTAGAGGGATAGAATAGAAACAATCCTTAATGTCTATAACCCATAGAGGCCATTCTCTTAGCAAATGAGTAGGAGATGGAAGTCCAGGCTGATGAGTTCCCATAGTTTCCATCTGTTCATTTACTCTTCTTAGGTCAGTTAACATCCTCCATTTTCTAGATTTCTTTCTCACCACAAATACTGGGGAATTCCAAGGACTTAGAGAAGGCCACAAGTGTCCTTGGTCAAGTTGTTCATTCACTATGTCTAATAAGGCCTTAATTTTATCACTTCTTAAGGGCCACTGTTCTACCCACACTGGTGAATCAGTCTTCCACTGAAAATTAACTAGTGAGAGTGCAGGTAGGCCTTCAACAGCAGCCCTGCCTAAAAAGCCAAAGTGCTTATTTGTAATCCTATCTGCTGTAAAATGTCTCTTCCTCACAGATTGATGGGGATTTCTTCAGCCACAAAAGGAGTAAAAACTCCTGTTTCACCTTCAAATATCCATCTCAAAGGCCTAGCACTAACTTCTGCTGCTATTGATCCTCCTACCACAGACATGTAGGTGTCCGCCTTAATCTTTGGCCAGTGACTGGGCCAATTGACACCTTTAATAACTGTACAATCTGCACCCATGTCTACCAATCCTTCAAATGGTATTCCATTTATATAAATAGTAAGCATAGGTCGGTCAGCTGTCACAGCTGCCATCCAATATATTCCTGGATTTTGTTCACTGGAGTCAGAATCTAGGCGACTATCACCAGGTTGCTTATTAGGGGTACATAACAATAAGCCTGATGCTACTACTTCTCCTGGTTGATAAATCACACGTTGTCTACCTGTGTTAGTGACTGGGATATTAGCTACATGTTCTCCAGTTTCCCACATCAGTGTATGGATGGACACTGTTTTGTAGGCACTCCCAGAAGGTGAAATGGTCAAGCCTACTGTTCCTGGAGGCAAAGGATCCATAGGCTCAACAGGAACAGATTTCACTTCTCCAGGGAGTATCTCAGTAGTCTCTACTGCACACAACTCTATTTTTCCTAATTTCAATCCCTTTCTTCCATCTGATTGCCTTTCTGCTGATTGATCATGTCTTAAAATTCTTTGGATGTAACCTTGGCTGCCATCATGCCCCACTTGGGGGGCTGAAGCTGGGCCCCGCCTCTCATTTCCCTGGGTCAATCTACATTCGGAGGCCCAGTGGAGACCCTTGTGACATTTTGGACTTGGAGTTTTAGGTCTTCTCTCATCCTGTCTTCTCACTGTATCTCCATACTTACACTTATCTCTTAGATGTCCAATTTTTCCACATTGAAATCATCACCGAGTTTCTCTAGAAGTCCCTTGCCAGGAGGGACCCTATCTTTCCACATTCATCATAGTCCGGGTGTAAAAAGCATTTATTCCCACTGTAGCACAGCATCTTATGATCTCCTCTAAAGAAGCATCTTTGTCTAATCCCCATATAATTATTTTGCAAATCTCATTGGCATTTTCCTTAGCTAGATGTCTGGTCATTATTTCTGTAGCTGCATTTTCGCCAATAGTTCTTTTGACAGCAGTTTGCAAACGTCCCACAAAATCTGCAAAAGGTTCATTGGGATCTTGCTCTGTTTTAGTGAAAGCCTCTCCCTGATCTTTCTGTCCAGGGAGGAAACCCCAAGCTTTTATTGCAGCCTTAGCAATTTGCTCATATATTGTCATGGTATAATTAATCTGTTCTGAATTCTCTCCATACTGACATTCACCAGCTAAGTGCTCAAAAGTGAATTGTGTGTTAACTCCTATTTCCAAATTGCATCTGACTTGGATTTTACATAATTCATGAAACTCCACAAGCCATAACAAATTTTGTCCAGGTTGTTGGCATGTCCTTGCTATGGATTTCCAATCATTTGGGGTTAGAACTTCATAAGACAAACCATCTAGTAACATTCTAAAATAAGCTGATGTAGCCCCATAAAGGGTACAACCTTTTTTCAAATCTTTAATTTTATTCAAATCTAAAGATGCATATCTTCTCCTTTTTTGACCTACAGAGTCAATATCTTCAATCACAGGATATGCATGTATAAAATCACTTATATCCTGTCCTTCTCTCTTAGCTTTAATCAATGCTTTTTTCTAATCTTGTCATAGGCTTAGACTGCTTCACAGGCTATTCTGTTTGTGTTTCAGCCTTTTCCCCTCCTCCTTCTTGCTCCACCCCTGAAGGGTTAATTGAGGGAGGAGATGGGAAATGCTCCTGTTGCTCAGAATTGTACTTAACTTCATTGTTATCTGATTCATCCTTTTCTACTAGTTTAGTTGACACTTCCCCATTTTGCTCCTTCTCTTCCTTTAGAATAACATTTTTAAAGCCATTTGGATTAAATTGTAGGTATGAAGTGTATCTTTGGAAATTGAGTTTGGTCTGGAACCAAAGGGCAAAATGTCATAAGGGCAATTGTAGTGTTCACCTAATTGCTTTCCTACTAATTCCCATTCATCTGGATCCATTTCTTCTTCCAGAGAAAAACAAGGACATATGACCTTCACAGTTTTTAAAAGTTCAGTAATCTCCTCCAACATTTTAATCAATCCTTGGCTTTTCATAACCTTGATGATGCTCTCTAAACATTTTCCTTGAACAAAAGGCATTTGCCCCATTTCACTATAAGAGATTGCTGGTTTAGCCCTTAACAAGTTAAGTTCCTTATTTATCTATTAGAACGCTCACTTAATCTTTAACAAAGTTTCCTTGTTATTCACGGTTATTTCTGTGTCAGAAAGTCTTTTCCACTGGAATCAGGATCGTGTTTGTCCCTGTTTGGGCACCAAATTGCGATGGTCCAGTCTAGCTCCGCTGAAGGGCTCAGAATAAGTCCTTAAATGTGAAGGTCTGGGCTAGCTCCTCTGAAGGGCTCAGAATAAGTCCTTGTCAGGATAAGCAAAAGTCCTTGCCCCATGTTGTGGACACCAATATGTAACATGCTGTTGTCTCCAGAAGCTGCTGATCGCTCTCTGGGAGGAGATCTACTGTGTCAACTCAAATCTCTCAGAAAGATTCTTCTTCCTGGAGAGCCAACTTCGCTTCCTGCAGAGAGCAGCCTCAAGTCTTGTCCAGACAAAACTCTCTCTTTCCTCCAGAGCTGCCCTCTTTTATCCTCCCAGAGAATGGGTGTGGGATAATTCAAGGGCTTCTGGGAAGAATTACTTCAACCAATGAACTTGCTCCTCCTGAGCCTGCAAGCTCTTCCCCAGGAATTCAAAGGGGTTGAACTCCTAGTAAAAACCAGAACTAGAGAATTGTTAAGTACCGACTTAGCACTTAGTAAGAACCTAACACCAGGTTACATACCCCTTTGAGGTTTTGTCTGGAGACGGTCTACTATTGGTATCCTCTGGGTTGAAAACCTGCTCTCTTTCTGTATAGAAGCTATTGATAGTTAGACTTCCCTTGTCTTTCTTACTCATTTTTTAAAAGCCCTTAGGGTCTACCTCAGGGCAAGGAGGTTACCAGCTTCCTCTGCAGAGCAGGGATAGATTATATGGACAGTAACTGTCCTGTAAATGGGCTGCTAAGAGTGGCTAGTGAGCTGCAGAAATGCCCTAGGAAGTGACCCTCAGCACAAGTGTCTCTGCCCTGGGACAGGCAGCCACACTGTGGAAGTTCTGTTGTCCAGGGCAGAGCCCCTTGCTGTGCATATTTGTAACTGCCCTGGGCAGAGCCCACTTGGTGATCACAAGTGTGACTGCCCCAGGCAAAAGCCCCATGTTGCAGAATGCAGCTGCACAGCTGCCGTGTGGTCTGCTGTGTCACTCACTTTTGGTGCCAGCTGAGTATAGCCAGATCCTGTTAGATTCTGGCATTTTCTGGAGTGCACTCTATTTTTGGCCTTTTTGTAACTTCTCTGCCTACCCACTGCTTTGCAACCAAAGCAGAGCCGCCAACCTGTGATAGAGTTCCCCCCAAAAAATAAAAATAAAAAAATCTCCATCTGCGGAGATCACCCCTACCCTGGGTCCACTCAGTGTGATAGCCTCTGCTTTGTCTGCTCCCCCCATCAGGACCAAGCTTTTCTGGCAATCTTCCAGATTATCTTTGACTGGTAATTTGTTGTACTCCCAGTATTCGTGGATTTTACCAGTCAACCACTATTTCTGAGCCTGAATTTCGTAATTAATAGTGAGGGTAGAAGAGGAGCTTAGAATGAAGTGTGTGTCTTCTCTGCCATCTTGGCTTTGCCTCTGTAGCATTCCCTTTATCAACCCTGTCAAAAATTAATAAATTTCAGGGAGAAAGAGCCCATTTCAAGACAAGATTTTTGAATAGAAAGATATTTCTATCAATGTAATAATCATTTAATCAAACAATAAACATTTATTAGGCATCTATCATATGCCAGATATTATGCTAGTCACAAAGTATAAAACATCCTTCCTATCCCCAAGGAGCTTTATATGCTATTGAAAGAGACAATATGAAATATATGGAAATTTAGTGTTGGGGAGTGAGCATTAGCAGTGGAAGTGATCAGGAAAAACCTGATGTAGGAAAGCACATCTCAAGTATTAGGGACAATCCCTTCAAAAGAAGAAATGGAACATTGTATTTGAAGAATAATACAAAGGTCAATTTTGCTGGACTTTAGATTATCTGGAGGGAAATAATGTATAATAAATTTGGAAAGGTTGGATGAAATCATATTTTAAAGATTTTAAAAGTAAATAAAATGTTTGTATTTAATAAAAATAATAAGGACTTACTGGGATTTAATGAGTAAAGAAGTGACATAACAATGATCACAATTGAAACATTTTTTGAAATTCCCATTGGCCAGATGTTGTTTTAATAATATCACTTTGGCAGCTAGAATAGAGAAAGAATTAGAGACTAAGAGAGACACAATAGGAAGATCAATAAGAAGGAAATGCGTTGGGAAGTAGTGGAATTCCTATCACTAGACATAATCATGTAAAGACTAAACAACCTCATAATGGGTTGTAGAATATATTCCTACAAAGGATTTGGACTGGATCATTTTTGAAGATTCTTTCAATTCCTGGGTCCTGTCATTCAATATTTTATGACACTAAGTACAATTCTGTTTCCTTGGCTAGTTCCTGGCTCTGGAATGTATAGTTATTCCTAATGAGCTGTAGCACTCAGGAAAAGTTTCTATTCATGGATTTGTTCCTGGGATACAAGGATGATTAACTTCATCATGAGGATTTCAACAAACACCACACCAGGCAAAAGGCCATCCTCACAAATCCTGTTGACAGATATTTCTAACTCCATTCCCAAGGAAACAAGGGATTACAGCTATCTCTCTAATGCCCAGGAAGTTGCAGTCTAATCAATCAACAAACATTTATTAGACATCTATCATATGCCAGATATTATGTTAGTCACAAAGAATGCAAATGCAAGGAAAAAATATCCTTTCTATTCTCAAGGAGCTTACATTCTATTGAAGGAGACAACATGAACTATATGGAAATTAAGGGTTGGGGAGTGGAGCATTAGCAGTGGAAATGATCAGGAAAAACCTGATTTAGGAAAGCACATCTCAGGTATTAGGGACAGTCTCTTCAAAAGCAGAAAAAAGAGAAATGGAACATTGTATTTGAGGAAGGAACTTGGAAAGGAACAGTACCTCCTATCTTTATCTATACTGGCTCTGATGACACATGTCCTTACTTGAGTAGATGGTGGGTAAAGAAAAGAAGTGGGAGTTTAGGATGGAGAGATAAGAAGTATCTAGATGATGGAAAACCTTACGTTCTTCAACAAAAATGGAAGTCCTAGAGAGAACTTCATATGAAGTCCAATTCTGCTGTGATTTCAGGTCCTGGAGCACTTTTTCTTTTAAATTAGATCTTAATGTTTCTGTGTATCTTCATTGGACAAGAACAAGAAGAAATGAAGGAGGATACCAGGTCCAGATTATAGTGAAATGATAGTTCCATTATCCTCTGTCCTGGTCAGACCCCATCTAGAATAATGTGAGCAGTTATTTTGACAAAAGTCTAAAGTGCATCTAGAACAGAACAACAAGGATAATAGGAGCTAGAAAACGTGTTATATGGGGAATTGAGGATACTTGATAAAATTCGTATAAGAGAATAGAAAACATGATCTCCTTCAAATATTTAAAAGATTATAATTAAGAAGGATTAGATTGATTTTTATTTGACCTGAGAGAGCAGAAGTAAGAACAATGAATAGAAAGAATATTAGATTTGGAATCAACTTGGTGACGTTAATACCTCTCTTTGGTCATCAATTACAACTACTAATAATAACAACCTTTTATATAGTATATGTGTCAAGTCATTGTTAGCACTTCCCAGTATTTATCTGACTTGATCCTCAAAATAATCCTGGAAGATAGATTCCTTTGTGTTTTGTGGATGAGGAAATGGAAGCAAGCAAGGTAAGTGATTTGCCTAGGTCATAACTTGTTGTACCTCATCAGATTCATATAATTGATAAAAGTTTGAGGTTGAATTTGAACTCAGGTCTCCCTAAATTCCTGATTTCAATCCTTGTGCTCTTACCTACTTTGTTATTTTGCTATCCACCAGTTAAAGCTAACTAAAAATGAAGTGTGTTTGATTGTGATCCTTATCACTTGAGTTCTTTTTTAAATTTTTTTTTCATTAAAGCTTTTTGTTGACAAAACATATGCATAGGTAAGTTTTTTCAACATTGATCCTTGAAAAAACTTTCTGTTCAAAATTTTCCTCTCCCCCCCACTCCCCTAGGTGGCAGGTAGTCCAATACATGTTAAATATATTAAGTCCAATATATGGATATGTTTATACAGTTATCTTGTTGCACAAGAAAAAATCAGATGAAGAAGAAAAAAAAACCTGAGAAAGGAAACAAAATACAAGCAAACATCAACAGAAAGAGTGAAAATGCTATGATATAGTCCACATTCAGTTCCCACAATCCTCTCTCTGGGTATATATGGTTGTCTTCATCACTGAACATTTGGAACTGGTTTGAGTCATTTCATTGTTGAAGACAGCTATGTCCATCAGAAATGATCATCATATAGTCTTAACATGTATAATGATCTCCTGGTTATGTTCATTTCACTTAGCATAAGTTCATGTAAGTCTCTGCAAGCCTTTTTGAAAACATCCTGTTGGTCGTTTCTTTTTTTTTTTTAATATTTTATTATATATATATATATTTTTATAATATTATCCCTTGTATTCATTTTTCCAAATTATCCCCCCCTCTCTCTATTCCCTCCCCCCGATGACAGGCAATCCCATACATTTTATATGTGTTACAATATAGTCTAGGTACAATACATGTGTGTGAATATCATTTTCTTGTTGCCTGTTGGTCGTTTCTTACAGAATAATAATATTCCATAACATTTATATACCATAATTTATTCAGCCATTCTCCAATTGATGGCCATCCATTAAGTTTCCAGTTCCTTGTCACTACAAAAAGGGATGTCACAAACATTTTTACACATGTGGGGCTCTTTCCCTCCTTTAAGATCTCTTAGGGATATAAGCCCAGTAAAAAACTGCTGAGTCAAAGGATATGCAGAGTTTGATAACTTTTTGAGCATAATTCCAAATTGTTCTCCAGAAAGGTTGGATCTGTTCACAGTTCCACCAACAATATATCACTGTCTCAGTTTTCCCACATCCCCTCCAACATTCGTAATTATCTTTTCCTCTCATCTTAGCCAATCTGACAGGTATATAGTGGTATCTAAAAGTTGCCTTAATTTGCATTTCTCTGATCAATAGTGATTTGGAGCACCTTTCCATATAAAGAGAGTTTCAATTTCTTCATCTGAAAATTGTCTGTTCCTATCCTTTGACCATTTATCAATGGAGAATGACTTGATTTCTTATAAATTTGAGTCAATCTAAATGAGCCCTTTAACATTTCCTTTGAATGTAAAAATGTTTTCCAACTTATTTTTATCCTAATATTATCTGCATTAATTTTCTTTGTACAAACCCTTTTTAACTTATTATAATAAAAATTATCTATTTTGAGATAAATAATGATCTCTAGTTCTTCTTTGGTCATAAAGTCCTTCCTACTCCACAGTTCTGAGAGATAAAGTATCCTATGTTCTTCTAATTTGTTTATAATCTCATTCTTTATGTCTAGATCATATACCCATTTCAACCATATCGTGGTATACTGTGGTAGGTGTGTGGCAATGTCTAGTTTCTGCCATACTAGTTTCCAATTTTCCTAGCAGTTTTTGTCAAATAATGAATTCTCATCCCAAAAGCTGAGGTCTTTGGGCTTGTCAAGCAGTAGATTATTATAGTCATTGACTATTTTCTTCTGTGAACCTAACCCATTCCATTGATCAACTAGTCTATTTCTTAGCCAGTACCAAATGGTTTTGATGACTGTTGCTTTATAATATAGTTTTAGATCAGTACAGCTGGCCACCTTCATTTGCTTTTTTTTTTTTTTCATTAATTGCTTTGAAATTCTTGATCTTTTGTTCTTCCAGATGAATTTTGTTATTTTCTCTAGATCTGTAAAATAGTTGGGAGGTTGATTGATATAGCACTAAATAAATAGATTAGTTTAGGTAGAATTGAGATCTTTATTATATTTGCTTAACCTATCCAAGAGCACTTGATATTTTTCCAATTGTTTAGATCTGACTTTATTTGTGTGGAAAATTTTGGAAAGTTTTTTGTAATTCTGATAATATGGTTCCCAACTTTCCTTTACAGATAGATTCCCAAATATTTTATACTATCAACAGTTATTTTAAATGGAATTTTTTTTGTATCTCTTGCTGTTGGATTTTGTTAGTGATGTATAACAATGCTGATGATTTATGTAGATTTATTTTGTATCCTGCAACTTTGCTAAAGTTTTGAATTAATTCTAATAGTTTTATAACTGATTCTCTATGGTTCTCTAAGTATGCCTTTATATCATCTGCAAAGAGTGATATTTTGGTTTCCTCATGACCTATTCTAATTCCTTTAATCTCTTTCTCTTCTCTTATTGCTAAGGCTAGCATGTTGAATAGAAATGGTGATAGTGGGCAACCTTGTTTCACTGCTGATCTTAATGGGAATTGTTCCAGTTTATCCCCATTACATATAATGCTTGCTGATGGTTTTAAATAGATGCTACTATTTTAAGGAAAAGTCCATTTATTCCCATACTCGTTAGTGTTTTTAATAGGAATGGATGTTGGATTTTATCAAATGCCTTTTCTGCATCTATTGAGATGATCATATGATTTTTATTAATTTGGTTATAAATATAGTCAATTATGCTAATAATTATCCTAATATTGAACCAGCCCTGAATTCCTGGCATAAATCCTAGCTGCTCATGGTATATTGTCCTGGGGATAATTTTCTGTAATCTTTTTGCTAATATTTTATTTAAGATTTTTGCATCAATATTCTTAGGGAGTTGATTAATAGCTTGTTCTTTTTCTTTTTATAAAATAGGACTACTTAAGCAATTTACTTCCTCCTCTGTTAATCTGGGCAATGTTTATTTTTGTAGGTATTCCTCCATTTCACTTAAGTTATCAAATTTATTGGCATAAAATTGTGCAAAGTAACTCCTAATTTTGCTCTAATTTCTTCTTCATTGGTGAAAAGTTCTCCTTTTTCATTTTTGAGACTAACAATTTGATATTCCTCTTTCCTTTTTCTAATCAAATTAACTAGAGGTTTATCTATTTTATTGTTTTTTTCTCACAAAACCAACTTTTAGTTTTATTTATGATTCAATAGTTTCTTTTTTGCTTTCAATTTTATTAATCTCTCCTTTTAATCTTAGAATTTCAAGTTTGGCATTTGATTGGGGGGTTTTAATTTGTTCTTTTTCTAGCTTTTTTAGTGGCAAGCTCAATTCATTGATCTTCTCTTTTTCTGTTTTCTACAAGTAAGCATTTAGAAATATAAAATTTCTCCTTATTACTGCTTTGGCTGCATCCCACAAATTTTGGTATGGTGTCTCATTATTGTCATTCTCTTGAATTAAATTATTAATTGTGCCTATGATTTGCTGTTTCACCCATTCATTTTTTGGGATAACATTATTTAGTTTTTAATTACTTTTGGGTCGATTTTCCCCTGGCCTTTTGTGGAATGTAATTTTTTTCCATCATGATCTGAAAAAAAAATGCATTTTTTATTTCTGCTTTTATTTGATTTTGAGGTCTTTCTGTCCTAATATATGGTCAATTTTTGTGTAGGACTCATGAACTGCCAAGAAGAAAGTATACCTTTTTTTCTCTACATTCAATTTTCTCCAAAGATCTATCATACCTAACTTTTCTAGTATTCCATTTACCTCTTTAACTTCTTTCTGATTTACTTTGTGGTTTGATTTATCTAGTTCTGAGAGATCTCCCACTATTATAGTTTTGTTGTCTATTTCCTCTTGAAGCTCTCTTAACTTCTCCTCTAGGAATTTAGATGCTATACCACTTGGTGCCTATGTGATTAATATTGATAGTGCTGGGCGGAGCCAAGATGGCGGAGAGGAAACACACGACTCAGTGAACGTCCTCACTCCCTCACAACCAAATAGATAAATTAAGTCTCAAAATTAGCTCAGGACTGACAGATACCACAAGGACTGGAAGCACGACTTACCAGCTGAAGAGAATCTGGAGTTTCAACAGGAAAGGTCAGTTCTCAGGGGAGGAATAAAAAAGACCAGCACAGACGGTGGGGTAGGGGCACACTGCGCCCATTGCGCTGGGAGGGGCTCTGGGATCAGAGAAGCCACTGAGGTAAAGGAATCTGGCACAGGCTGTTAGCTCTTCTCTGCTAATTATTTAGCAGTTCAGAAGAGAAAGCCAAAATATTTTAAAACTCAGATTAGATTTTCCCCGATCCTGGGAGTGACTCAGGCACCAGGGGGTGTGGCCTCAGCTACCTCCTGAGAATAGTTAAGAGACTGACAAGTGGGTGGATACGGCCCAAGGCAACACACACTGCCTAGCTTAGCTGGAGGGAGTGGAACTCAGCTCCAGGAAGTCCCAGAGAAGCGGAACCTTTGAACTAGGGACCGCGGTTTCTGGCAGACACTTCCAGTTTGAGCGCAGGGGCTTCTTACGTCACCTGCTGCAGACACCCACTCCCCACCCGGACACATAGCCTGGGCTTCCTGCAGTCTTCACTATTCTATGCCCTCGAAGCACAGCAGTGCTAATCACCTCTGAGGCACTCCCAGGGAGAGGGTGGGGAACTCTCTCCCAGAGCTCTCTCTTAGCTCAGGCTCAGGAGCCGCTGCATCCATCCGGTCTGGGAGGAAGCTGGTAAAGAAGTAAATAATTTCCTACCCCAGAGACAGACCCCAAAAGATTTTTTTTAAGTATGAGCAAAAAAGCTAGAAAAACCATAGATTCCTTCTATACAGAGAAAGAGCGGGTGTCCAACCCCGAGGAAGTTGACAGCAGAGAATCAGATAACAACCTAAAGGGGAACGATTCCTGCCCCCCATCACATAACTCTCTCCTAGAAGAAGCTCTTAAGAAATTGAGGGAGATCGAAGAAAAATGGGGCAAGGAAAGGGAAGTTATGATAGAGAATAACAATGTCCTGAAATTGGAGTTGGAAAAAATAAAGAATTCACAGGAGATGCAGGGAAACAAAATTAGTGAATTAGAAAAGGTTAAAAAAACACAGGAAAGTAGGATATCTGAATTGGAAAAGATAAAAAAGTCTCAAGAAAATAGAATTTCTGAATTGGAAAAAGAAAATAATTCTCAAAAAAAAAAATTAGGGAAATGGAAAAAAACTCAATAGAGCAAAATAATTCATTTAAAAACGAAATTGGGCATTTACAAAAAGAACTAAAAACTGTGAAAGAAGAAAATAACTCCTTAAAAGTCAGGATGGAACAAATAGAAATGAATGATTCACAGAGAACCCAAGAATCAGTCAAACAAAACAAAAAAAATGAGAAGCTGGAGAACAACGTCAAATACTTACTGGGAAAATCTATAGACCTGGAAAATAGATCTAGGAGAGATAATCTGCGGATTATTGGACTTCCAGAAAACTATGACCAAAAAAAGAGCCTAGATTCTATTTTACAGGAAATTATCAAAGAGAACTGTCCAGAGATAATAGAAACAGAAGGGAAAGTAGATGTGGAAAGAATTCATCGAACTCCTTCTGAAATAGACCCTAAAAAAAGAACACCACGGAATATTGTGGCTAAGCTGCAGAATTACCACACAAAGGAGAAAATCCTGCAAGCAGCTAGAAAAAAACAATTTAAATACCAAGGTGCCACAATAAGGGTCACCCAAGATCTGGCTGCCTCCACATTAAAAGATAGAAGGGCCTGGAACCTGATATTCTGAAAGGCAAAAGATCAAGGACTGCAACCAAGAATGAACTACCCAGCTAAGTTTAGCATCTTTTTCCATGGAAGAAGATGGTCATTCAATGAAACAGAGGAATTCTATATGTTTCTAAGAAAAAAACCAGACTTAAACAAAAAATTTGATCTACATCCACAAGACTGAAGAGAAACAGAAAAAGGTACACAGAACCCTTGAGAACTGTAACTTTGTTGTGGGTATATAAAAAATACTCAAGGATAATTTGATTTTACTGATATAAAAGAAAAAAAGGGGGGTGTGGTAAAGGGAAGGAGGTCGGTTCAGAAAAAGGGGAAGGAGTGATAAAAAGAGGGAAACTACATCCCAGGAAGAGACATAGAAAATACACCATATCTGAGGGAACTTAGTGAGGGGGAGAATCATTGTGTGAATCTTACTCTCATCAGAAGAGGCTCAAAGAGTAAATAATTAACATATTTGTTTTTCAGAGAATTTTCTCTCACCTCATTAAAAGGGGGGAGAGGAAAAGAGGAAAGGAAAAGGAGAATAAGTGAAGGGACTTGGAGGGAGGGGGGAGGGATCCTAAAAAAAAAAAAAAAGAGGGAAGGTTGCGCGTCACAAGGGGGGTCTGTAAATTAAATATCGGGGAGGGGGATCAGGGGGGTCAAGGGAAAAAAAGTATAATCTGGGGATAATACGATGGCAGGAAATACAGAATTAGTAATTTTAACTGTAAATGTAAATGGGATGAACGATCCCATCAAACGGAGACGGATAGCAGATTGGATCAAAAAGCAGAACCCTACAATATGTTGTCTACAGGAAACACACTTAAAGCAGGGAGATACATACAGAGTAAAGGTAAAAGGTTGGAACAGAGCTTATTATGCTTCAGGTAAAGCCAAAAAAGCAGGGGTAGCTATCCTTATCTCAGATCAAGCAAAAGCAGAAGTAGATCTCGTTAAAAAAGATAAGGAAGGAAACTATATCCTGCTGAAAGGTAGCATAAATAATGAAGCCATATCAATACTAAACATATATGCACCAAGTGGTATAGCATCTAACTTTCTAAAGGAAAAGTTAAGAGAACTGCAAGAAGAAATAGACAGTAAAACTATAATAGTGGGAGATCTCAACCTTGCACTCTCAGATTTAGACAAATCAAACCACAAAACAAACAAGAAAGAAATTAAAAAAGTAAATAGAACATTAGAAAAACTAGGTATGATAGACCTTTGGAGAAAACTGAATGGCAGTAGGAAGGAATATACTTTCTTCTCAGCAGTTCATGGATCCTATACAAAAATTGACCATATATTAGGACATAAAGATCTCAAAATTAAATGTAGGAAGGCAGAAATAATAAATGCCTTCTTCTCAGATCACAATGCAATAAAAGCTACATTCAGTAAAAAGTTAGGGGTAAATAGACCAAAAAGTAATTGGAAACTGAATAATCTCATCTTAAAGAATGACTGGGTGAAAGAGCAAATTATAGAAACAATTAACAATTTCACCCAAGATAATGATAATGATGAGACATCATATCAAAATCTTTGGGATGCAGCTAAAGCAGTAATAAGGGGAAATTTTATATCTTTAGAGGCTTATTTGAAGAAAATTGAGAAAGAGAAGATTAACGAATTGGGCTTACAACTTAAAAGGCTAGAAAAAGACCAAATTATAAACCCCCAACCAAAAATTAAACTCGAAATACAAAAATTAAAAGGAGAAATCAATAAAATTGAAAGTAAAAAAACTATTGAATTAATAAATAAAACCAAGAGTTGGTTTTATGAAAAAGCCAATAAAATAGATAAACCTTTGGTAAATTTGATCAAAAAAAAGAAAGAGGAAAATCAAATTGATAGTCTTACAAATGAAAAGGGGGATCTTTCCACCAATGAAGAGGAAATTAGAGAAATAATAAGGAGTTACTTTGCCCAACTTTATGCCAATAAATTTGATAACTTAAGTGAAATGGATGACTTTCTCCAAAAATATAGGCTCCCTAGATTAACAGAGGAGGAGATAAATTGCTTAAATAGTCCCATTTCAGAAAAAGAAATAGAACAAGCTATTAATCAACTCCCCAGGAAAAAATCCCCAGGGCCAGATGGATTCACATGTGAATTCTACCAAACATTTAAAGAACAATTAGCCCCAATGTTATATAAATTATTTGAAAAAATAGGGGATGAAGGAGTCCTACCAAACTCCTTTTATGACACAGACATGGTACTGATACCTAAACCTGGTAGATCGAAAACTGAGAAAGAAAATTATAGACCAATCTCCTTAATGAATATTGATGCTAAAATCTTAAATAAGATATTAGCAAAAAGACTTCAGAAAATCATCTCCAAGATAATACACTATGATCAAGTAGGATTTATTCCAGGAATGCAGGGCTGGTTTAATATTAGGAAAACTATTAATATAATTGACCATATTAATAATCAAATTAATAAGAACCATATGATCATCTCAATAGATGCAGAAAAAGCATTTGACAAAATCCAACATCCATTCCTACTAAAAACTCTTGAGAGTATAGGAATAAATGGATTATTCCTTAGAATAATCAGGAGTATATATTTAAGACCGTCAGTAAGCATAATATGCAATAGAAATAAACTGCAACCTTTCCCAGTAAGATCAGGAGTGAAACAAGGTTGCCCACTATCACCATTACTATTCAATATAGTACTAGAAACGCTAGCCTCGGCAATAAGAGCTGAGAAAGAGATTCAAGGAATTAGAGTAGGAAATGAGGAAATCAAACTATCACTTTTTGCAGATGACATGATGGTATACTTAGAGAACCCCAAAGACTCTGCTAAAAAGCTACTAGAAATAATTCAAAATTTCAGCAAAGTGGCAGGATACAAAATAAATCCACATAAATCCTCGGCATTTTTATATATCACTAACAAAATGCAACAGCAAGAGATACAAAGAGAAATTCCATTCCAAACAAATGTTGAGAGTATAAAATATTTGGGAATCCATCTACCAAAGAAAAGTCAGGAATTATATGAGAAAAATTACAAAACACTTGCCACAAAAATAAAGTCAGATTTAAATAATTGGAAAGACATTCAGTGCTCTTGGATAGGCCGAGCAAATATAATAAAGATGACAATACTCCCCAAACTAATCTATTTATTTAGTGCTATACCAATCAGACTCCCAAGAAACTATTTTAATGACCTAGAAAAAATAACAACAAAATTCATATGGAAGAATAAAAGGTCAAGAATTGCAAGGGAACTAATGAAAAAAAACTCAGAGGAAGGTGGTCTAAGTGTACCTGATCTAAAGCTATATTATATAGCAGCAGTCACCAAAACCATTTGGTATTGGCTACGAAATAGACCGGTAGATCAGTGGAACAGATTAGATACAAAGGACAAAAAAGGATACATCTATAGCAATCTAATCTTTGACAAACCCAAAGATTCCAACATTAGGGATAAAAATTCATTATTCGGAAAAAACTGTTGGGAAAACTGGAAATTAGTATGGCAGAAATTAGATATGGATCCACACTTAACACCATATACCAAGATAAGATCAAAATGGGTCCATGATTTAGGCATAAAGAGGGAGATAATAAATAGATTAGAGGAACAGAGGATAATCTACCTCTCAGACTTGTGGAGGAGGAAGGAATTTATGACCAGAGGAGAACTAGAGATCATTATTGATCACAAAATAGAAGATTTTGATTACGTCAAACTAAAAAGTTTCTGTACAAATAATACTAATGCAAACAAGATTAGAAGGGAAGTAACAAATTGGGAAAATATTTTTAAAAACAAAGGTTCTGACAAAGGTCTCATTTCCAAAATATATAGAGAACTGACCCAAATTTATAAGAAACCGAACCATTCTCCAATTGATAAATGGTCAAAGGATATGAACAGACAATTCTCAGAGGAAGAAATTGAAACTATATCCACTCACATGAAAGAGTGTTCCAAATCACTACTGATCAGAGAAATGCAAATTAAGACCACTCTGAGATACCACTACACACCTGTCAGATTGGCTAAGATGACAGGAACAAATAATGACAAATGTTGGAGGGGATGTGGGAAAACTGGGACACTAATACATTGCTGGTGCAGTTGTGAAAGAATCCAGCCATTCTGGAGAGCAATCTGGAATTATGCCCAAAAAGTTATCAAACTGTGCATACCCTTTGACCCAGCAGCGCTACTACTGGGATTATATCCCAAAGAAATACTAAAGAGCCGAAAGAGACATATATGTGCCAAAATGTTTGTGGCAGCTCTTTTTGTTGTAGCTAGAAACTGGAGGATGAATGGATGTCCATCAGTTGGAGAATGGTTGGGTAAATTGTGGTATATGAAGGTTATGGAATATTATTGCTCGGTAAGAAATGACCAGCAGGAGGAATATAGAGAGGCCTGGAGAGACTTAAATCAACTGATGCTGAGTGAAATGAGCAGAACCAGAAGATCACTGTACACTTCAACAACAATGCTGTATGAGGATGTATTCTGATGGAAGTGGAAATCTTCAACATAAAGAAGATCCAACTCACTTCCAGTTGATCAATGATGGACAGAGGTAGCTGCACCCAGAGAAGAAACACTGGGAGGGGAATGAAAATTGTTAGCACTAATATCTGTCTGCCCAGGTTGCATGTACCTTCGGATTCTAATGTTTATTGTGCAACAAGAAAGTGATATTCGCACACATGTATTGTACCTAGACTATATTGTAACACATGTAAAATGTATGGTATTGCCTGTCGTCGGGGGGAGGGAATAGAGGGAGGGGGGGTAAATTGGAAAAATGAATACAAGGGATAATATTATAATATATATATATATATATATATATATATATATATATAATAAAAAAAAAATTTAAAAAAAAAAAAAAAAAAAGAATATAATAAAAATTTGTTGAATTGAAAAAAAAAAAAAATATTGATAGTGCTTCATTTTCTATGGTACCCTTAGCTAACTAAAAATGAAGTGTGTTTGACTGTGATCCTTATCACTTCAAGTCTCTTAAGGGAGACTAGAAGACTGTCTCTCAGGAATGTCATAGAGGAAAATATTGACTTACATGAACTTTGAAGTCCTTTCAGTTTTTTAAACTCTGAATTCTAAGAAAGAATACCTTTTGCTTTTTTACTTTTAAAGCTCATTCGTGTAGAAATGAGCAGGGCAACAGATAAGTATTTTTATGTTCTATTTATCAAAAATTTTATTGATATTTCTTGTTTTTACATCATATATTTTCCATCATATTGTCCTCTTCCCCTAGAGATCCATCCCTTATAAAAAAGAATAAGAAATACAAAAATAATAATTTAGAAAAGCTAACAAATAGATCAACCAAATCCCACACTATATGTACTTTTCTAAATCCCCATCTTTGCAAAGAAGCAAATACTCTGTTTCAATTCAAATAATTTCAAAGGATATGGAGGAAGCTTTTAATTGTAATGGTTTAATCTTTTGTGGAGAAGTTATGGAAGAATGTAAGCACAGAGAGATTGTAATCCACCACATATTAAAACAAGTAAGGCTCTTTATGCTTAGAACCATAAAACTTTTGAGCTCAAAAAGTCTTGATAAAACATTTGGTCCAATGAATAACTTTGCATTTGAGTTTTCTATACTTCAAGAGTGAAAAAATGATTTAATTGAGTTCATAATCTTTTTGTGTATGAAATTTTATTTTTAAAAATTTTTATTATTTTTTTTCAAACATATAGCACCAGCTCTGAAGTCAGGAGGACCTGAGTTCAAATCTGTCCTCAGACACTTAACACTTCCTAGTTGTGTGACCCTTAGCAATCACTTAACCCCAATTGCCTCAGGTAAAAAAAAAAAAATCAAAATATACGCATAGATAATTTTCAACATTTAACTTTGCAAAACCTTGTGTTCCAATTTTTTTCTCCCTCTCTTTCTTTCCACCCCCTCCCTTAGATGGAAAATAATCCAATATATGTTAAACATGTGCAATTGTTCTATACATATGTCCACAATTATCATGCTACACAAGAAAAATCAGATCAAAAAGGAAAAAAATGAGAAAGAAGATAAAATACAAGCAAACTACAACACAAAAGTGAAAATACTATGTTGTGATCCATACTCAGTTTCCACAGGACTCTCTTTCTGGGGGCAGATAGTTCGCTACATTAGAAGACCACTGAAACTGGCCTAAATCACCTTGCTTTTGAAAAGAGTCACCTCCATCAGAATTGATTATTATATAATTGTGCTGTTGCTGTGTACAATGTTCTACTGATTCTACTAACTTCATTCAACATTAGTTCATATTAGTCTCTCCAGAACTTTCTGAAATCTTCCTGTTGATTATTTCTTATAGAACAGTAATGTTTCATAATATTCATATATCATAATTTATTCAGCCATTCTCCAATTGATGGGCATTCATTCAGTTTTCAATTTCTTGCCACTACAAAAAGGGCTGCCCAAACATTTTTGCACATGTGGGTCCCTTTTCCTCCTTTATGATCTCTTTGGAATATAGGCCTGGATCAAAGAATGTGCACTCTTTGATAATCCTTTGGGCATATTTCCAAATTGCTCTCCAGAATAGTTGGATCAGCTAGGAGAGATAATCTGTGGATCATTGGACTTCCCGAAAACTATGACCAAAAGAAGAGCCTAGATTCTATTTTACAGGAAATTATCAAAGAGAACTGTCCAGAGATAATAGAAACAGAAGGGAAAGTAGATGTTGAAAGAATTCATTGAACTCCTTCTGAAATAGACCCTAAAAAAAGAACACCACGGAATATTGTGGCTAAGCTGCAGAATTACCACACTAAGGAGAAAATCCTGCAAGCAGCTAGAAAAAAAACAATTTAAATACCAAGGTGCCACAATAAGGGTCACACAAGATCTGGCTGCCTCCACATTAAAAGATAGAAGGGCCTGGAACCTGATATTCCGAAAGGCAAAAGATCAAGGATTGCAACCAAGAATAAACTACCCATCTACGTTTAGCATCTTTTTCCATGGAAGAAGATGGTCATTCAATGAAATAGAGGAATTCCATATGTTTCTAAGAAAAAAACCAGACTTAAACAAAAAATTTGATCTACATCCACAAGACTGAAGAGAAACAGAAAAAGGTACACAGAACCCTTGAGAACTGTAACTCTGTTGTGGGTATATAGAAAGTACGCATGGATAATTTGATTTTACTGATATAAAAGAAAAAAAAAGGAGGGGGTGTAGTAAAGGGAAGGGGGTAGTATCAGAAAAATGGGAGGGAGTGATAAAAAGAGGGAAACTACATCCCAGGAAGAGGCATAGAAAATACACCATATCTGAGGGAATTTAGAGAGGGGGAGAATCATTGTGTAAATCTTACTCTCATCAGAAGAGGCTCAAAGTAAATAATTGACATATTTGTTTTTCAGAGAATTCTCTATCACCTCATTAAAAGGGGGAGAGGAAAAGGGAAAAGGAAAAGGAGAATACGGAAAGGGATGTGGAGGGAGGAGGGAGGGATACTAAAAAAAAAGGGAGGGCTGCATGTCACAAGGGGGGGTCTATAAATTAAATATTGGGGAAGGGGCTCAGGGGGGTCAAGGGAAAAAGCATAATCTGGGGATAATATGACTGTAAATGTGAATAGGATGAACGCTCCCATCAAACGGAGACGGACAGCAGACTGGATCAAAAATCAGAACCCTACAATATGTTGTTTACAGGAAACACACTTAAAGCAGGGAGATACATATAGAGTAAAGGTAACAGAATAGTTGGATCAGTTCAGAACTCTATCAGCAATGTATTAGTATCCCAGTTTTCCTTCATCTCCTCCAACATTCATTATTATCTTTTCTTGTCATTTTAGCCAGTCTGAGAGGTGTGTAGTGTTAACCTCAGATTTGTCTTAATTTGCATTTCTCTGATCATTAGTGATTTAGAGCATTTTTTTCATATGACTAGAAATGGTTTTATTTTCTTCATCTGAAAATTATCTGTTCCCCTTTGGCTATTTATCAATTGAAGAATGACTTGTATTTTTTTCAAAATTTGAGTCAATTCTCCATGTATTTTAGATATGAAGCCTTTATCAGAATCTTTGGATGTAAAAAAAAAATTTCCCCAGTATACTGATGCCCTTTTAATTTTATCTGCACTGGTTTTGTCTGCATAAAAATGATGTTCATACATTTAGAAGGTCTTAGAGAGAGTAACTGAACTCAGGACTTTGGGATCTCAGCACCTTTTCTACCATACTGCAATGTTTTCCCACATGTTATCCCATTTGAATGTTAAAGAAGTCCATGGAGAAATAAGAACAGTGATTAATATTCCCATTCAACAACAAGTAAAACTGAGCTCCAAGATCTAGAAATTATCTGCCCAAAATCACATAAGAAATCAGTTGTATTGAAATTGAGATGAGAATTCATTTTTTTTTAAATTCCCTGGGCTTCACTGTATTCACTAAATTGGATGTGAGTTGAAGTACTGAATTTAATATCAAAATTAAATCATAGCTCCCAAAGTTTTGTTTGATGTGTGGATTTTTCTTCTCTACCACAGTTTCCAGTTCTCTTTAACACACATCTCAGGCCTCCAAACTGATCTCCAGTGGTCCCAGTGGATGATTTTTTTTTTCCTCATTGTCCAGGATTGCTTGTTATCTGGAGTTAATTTTAAAGCTTTTCAGGAGCAGCAGGGGGTGATGGCTTTTCAGGATTTAATAGAAATGCTTTTGTAATGGAGATTTTAATTGGAGAGAACTTTGAATAATAGATGAGCTTTCTTCAGAATTGTTGGTGGGGTCAGTACCCATGTATCCCAGTATCCCATTCCACATGACAGAACTTGGGCTAATCTTCCCCATAAGCATGGGCTATGTGCCCTTGGGGAGAAAATGTATACCCAAATCAGTGTCCCCTTCTAGCTGGCCAAATGCAACATGATCACTCCCTGTGAAGAATTTCCAGGGAATGTTATTGATCACCTTGAGTAAACGTCTATTGTTCTATTGGGATATCACTAGACAGTCTAATTATTGCTTTCCATCCTCCTTGAAAGTGAAAAGCAATGTTGTGTGGTAGAGAGGGAAACAGGCTTAGACTCAATAGCATTGAACTAGAACCTGACTTTGTTGCCTAGTAGTTCTATGATCTTGAGTAAATTAATTACTTTCCTTTTCCCTCAGTTTCTTCAGTTGTAAAAAGAATGATTTCATAGAGCTAATATGAAGAAAGTACTTGGTAAACCTTAAAACACCACTTTGTATTTATGAGCTATCATCTCATAAAGAAATAAAAAGAGGTCTGAATTCAGACCTCTTTTTATTTCATTATGAGATGAAAGATCATACAAGAACTCTTAATCCTTCTTGTTTCAATTCTGCAATTAATTTATTGTTTAATCCTAAGAAAACTTTTAATCTTTATTAGCCATCAGTTTCTTCATATGGAAAATGAGAGAATTTTTGGAATAATGGTTAAGATCATATCCAACTTTAATGTTTCATTTCCATATTTTAAGATAATTTATAGCTCTAAAATCTAAATTCTTCCTTCATGCTTTCCATCCTTTTTTCTTTTGCTTTCTTCTTTCTTTCCTTCCTTCTTTCCTCTGTCCCTTTTTTCCTCCTTGCTTTCTGCTTTTCTCCCTCCTTTCCTTCCTTTCTTCTTGAAAACACTGGCTACAGCTTATTGCACTATTGATAGGAAAACCTTTGACTTGTTCAATTTCTGACAAGCTAAGTTATTGCTTCTCTGGTGTCCCTCCCCTCCCAAGGGCTTACCATTGATTCTGCACTTTGGGAAGACACTTAAGTAGCTTAAGCCACTATACTCAGAGCTCCTCAACTCAAGAGATCTAAATCAAGAGATCCAAGCTTTCCTGGTAGCAGATGCCATAGATGTTTGTCACTACACCCAGATAACGTTTTCTATTCTAAAGATATTCTATGCTTTAAGATTGTGTTCAGCTCTAACAAGAACAAGGATCACTATTCTAAGATCTCTTTTAGGTCTAAAGTTCCATGGCTGTGATTATATGGGTTTGAGCCAATAGGCAATAGGAAAGCACCACAGTTTCTTGAGCCAGGAAATTTTGTGGAGAATCTGGCTATGATCTGGTGGATTTTAGAAAACTGTGAACAATCCAACCAAGTTAGGAAAGTTGGTAAGAAATATAAAATTAACTAAACAGAAGTTCTGAGTAAAAATTTATATCTTATGAATGCCCTACTAAAATCAGATAGGTGGCTTAGATTGCTTTCTACCCACATGCTCAAGGTTTTTTTTTTTTTTTTTTTTTTTTTTTTTTTTTTAATGGTGGCATTTACTA
Organism: Sminthopsis crassicaudata; assembly: GCF_048593235.1. Taxonomy (NCBI): domain Eukaryota; kingdom Metazoa; phylum Chordata; class Mammalia; order Dasyuromorphia; family Dasyuridae; genus Sminthopsis; species Sminthopsis crassicaudata. The sequence goes on along the minus strand of NC_133618.1, from coordinate 460,326,100 downwards.
TCATATCCTCATAAAAACCTATGGAAGTAAGGTTGTTGTTCCTCTTTCACATATTGGGAAATTGAGGACTACAAAGGAGAAGTAACTGGCCCTTATGTGCAATTGAGCACAAAGTTAAGGATAGACCCAGATCACACAAATATTCGTATTGGTTCTTCCCACTATAATATATACCCACTCACCCAGCCCCTCAAAAAAGAAAAGAAAAAAAGGACTACATAGATTACTGTTTCTTAGATGTAGGATAAATCAGTGCTAGACTTAAAATCAGAAGACTGTAGTACAAATTTTAGTTCTAAGACTTGCAAGCTATGAGTTCTTGTAGAAGTCATTTTATCTGCCTTCATTTCCTTATTGATAAAATGGAATAAATACTTTTATATTGCCTGTCTTGCACAATTTGTGTGAGGAAACTGCTTTAATATGCTGTAGAAATGTGAGTTATCAAACACTGTACAGATGTCTGCAGTTCCCAATTCTTTCTCTGTTTCCCACTGACCCTGTCCATTGTGCAAAAAGCATTGAAATCAATGGTTTACAAGCCCTAGTGGCCTGCTCATTAGGAACAATTTGCATGTGGAACATCAGTATGACAGGCCTAGCAAGGGATTTGTTTAGTTCATTTGAAGTAATGGAGATGAGAAATTAATCACTTCAACACTGATGTACCCTGGCAGTCCTGGACCACTCAGCCTACCCACCTGCCATTCTAGTACCCACCTGGCATCTTCTTGGTTCCATTTTTTAACTCTCTGGGTCTCACAACTGAATGATCTTACCAGGATCCATGTGCAAACAGAGATACCTACAAGTAGGTGGAATTTGTTTTGATATCCTCATCCCTGACTCACCTTCCTCTGCTCATTGTGCATCCCTACTAAAAAAAATTAATTCAAATCAACAGTGTGTTAAAGTAGAAGGAACACTGATTTTGTAGTCAATTCTGGGTTCAAATTCTGTTATTTCATGCTATGGTCAACTATTCAATCTTTGTAAATCAGGATTTTGCTTTTCTTTCTTGTATAGGATTAAAAAAAATACATCTTCATTTTCATTAACCTCCAAATGAAGTTGAATATTTTCTTCAATTATTCCAATAGGCTTTACTAGTCTGTCAAAGAGGGTTATAACACTTAAAAAAAAAGGTTAAAAACATATCATGAGGGGCAACTAGTCAGGATAAACTGAGTTCAAATCTGGTCTCAGACACTTAATACTTCCTAGATGTGTGACCCTGGGCAAGTCACTTAACCCCAATTGCCTCAGGAAAAACCAACCAAACAAGCATATTATGAGCTTTAATTTCTTCAACCTACAGATAGGGAATATAAGGCTAGATAGGGGAAATGACTATTCCCCACTCACACACAAAATAAAAGATAGGGTCCAAGATTTGAAACTGATTTTTTCTAGCTTCCAGTTGGGTGGTCTTTTCATGAAGTGGCCCAGACCAAATCTCCATAAACAGAAAATTATTCAGATGCAAAGACTAAATGATAATATTACTATAAACAGAGCCTCTGGGAACAATTTGTGGTGGTGGTTGTTTAATCATTTTAGTCATATCCAATTCTTTGTGACCCTATTTATGTTTTTCTTGGCAAAGATACTAGAATAATTGTATATGTACATGTGAATAAGATGAAAACCAAAAGATGGTAGCTGTGGTCTAAAACTTGGGATCTGGCAAGGCATAATCAGCAGTAGGGCAAAGCTGCAAGGGATTCTATGAAGGGGAATACTTTAGAATTCAACTGATTCACTAAAGATTTTTTAAAATTTTAAACATTTTTATTTAAGGTTTGATTTCCAAATTTTATCCCTTCTCTTTTCTCTCCCTAAGAGACTCTATCATCCTTTCTATTTTTTATTTTTATTTTTATTTATTTTTTGCTCTAAGTCCCTTATGAGAGACAATTCTCTGGCAAGATTATAGTTACCTCCTTCCAACTTCATTCTCAGTAAGTACATCAAGAATAGCAAATGTAATGGTTAATATCATTAGCAAAAACAAAGTAAATCCTTAAAAATAAAAGTAAACTTACTTTTTCTGTGCCTAAACAAAAAAGATTTCAGTCTCTAAGAAGGGATGCCAACACAAGAAAGGAGATACAAAAATATAGCCTTGGAATTTGTAGTTTAGGAGGCTTCCAATAACAAAATATGTCTCTGATATTCCTGGTGTCTGATCAATTCATACTGCTTACTCCTAACATGCTCATCTGTTTTCTTGTCATTGTCTTCTCTTTTTCTCTCTTTCAGCTTCATGCAATCTTTTTTCACCTTTCCTTCAACAACTCCATGAGTTTTGTCTGTTTCTCACATAGAGGTATTTTCCTGTGAACTGAAGTTCTGCCTCCTGTTTAAAAACCAAATGAATTAGTTACCTCTCAAACTATTTCATTGTCTTTTAGCAGTCACTGAGGATATAGACATTGGCTGTTCAATCAATGGTTCATTCCCTTTCTAATCTATTCTAGGGACTCAATAGTTAAACCTCATAAAACAATTTTTAGAGGCTGACATATTTTTGCCAGTTTAAAACCTCATTATCAGTTTCTTTCCTTTCCTAAAGTCCTAAACTTTCAAAGACTTAGTTCCTATATGCTAATTTGAAATAATCTATAGCTGGATAGGATCATAGAAGCTAGGCAGTTAGAATGTTAACTAGAAAAGATTTTAGAACATAAACTATTAAGAATTGGAAAATCATTTAAGAACACAGAATGTAAGATTGATAAGATTTCCATTTGCTTTGGGTTCTTCCTTGGTACTTCTGATACTATATTTTTAGTGGAATTTGAAGGAAGATTCCCTTTCTCATAAGATAGTTATTATGCCACCAGTTGTTGTTTTTTCCTTCATTTTCTTTTTCCCCCTTAATAGTACTTTTCTCCAATTACATGTAAAGAGAGTTTTCAACATTTTTGTAAGATTTTGAAATTCAAATTTTTTCCTCCCTGTCCCCAAGTCAGCAAGCAATCTGATATATGTTATACATGTACAATTATGTTAAACATATTTTCCACATTAGTCATTTTGTGAAAGAAGAATCAGAACAAAAGGAAAACTTAATGAGAAAGGATTTTTAAAAATAGTATTTAATTTACATTCAGACTCCATAGTTCTTTTTCTGGATGTGGATAGCATTTTCCATCATGAGTCTTTTGGAATTTTCTTGTATCGATGTATTGTTGAAAAGAGAAAAGCCTCTCATACTTGGCATCATACAATGATGCTGCTATTGTGTACAATATTTTCCTGGGCTTGTGCACTTCACTTAATATCAGTTAATGTAAGTCTTTCCATGTTTTATTTCTTTTTTTTTCTGAAATACTTCTGCTCACTATTTTTTATTAAACAAGAATGTTATGAACTGATGCTGAGTGAAGAGAGTATTGGACATAGCAACAGCAAGACTGTGTGATGATCAACTATGATAGACTTAGCTCTTCTCAGCAATTCAGTGATCCAAGTTAGTTGCAGAGAAAAATCTTTATCCAGAGAGATTTTCTCATAGGTTTTCCTTTTTGTTTTGATTTTTCTTGCTCAACCTGATTCACCTTGAAATATGTAAAAAAAAAATGAATGTACATGTGTAATCTTTTTTTTAAAGATGAGTATTTGTTTATATCCATATACCACAACTTTTTAAATTATTACCCAGTTGATGGGCATCCAACAATTTTAAAGGCTTTGCTACCACAAAAAGAGCTGATATAAATAATTTTACATATGTGGATCCTTTTCCCTTATTATACTTTTTTGGGATAGGGACTTAAGGGTGGCATTGCAGAATCAAAGAGAATGCAGTTTTATATTCCTTTGGATATAGTTCCAAATTGCTCTCTAGAATGGTTGGATCAGTTCACAATTCCACAAAAATGCAATAATATTCCAACTTTCCCATATCTTCTCCAACATTTATTATTTTCCTCTTATATTAGTCAACCTGATATGTGTGAGATAGTACCTCAGAGATGTTTTAATATGCATTTCTCTAATAGGATTTAGAATATTATTTCATATAATTGTAGATAACTTTAATTTCTTCACAAGAAAACTGCCTGTTCATGTTTTTTTAAAAATATTGACCAATTTGGAAATGACCTGTATTCTTACAAATTGAATAAGATTAAATTATTTTATATTTTAGAAATGAATCCTTCATCAGGAGAATCCTGGTTGAAAAATGTTTCACAACTTGCATTGATTTTGTTTAGGCAAAATATTTTAAATTTAATATCGTCAAAATTATCCATTTTGCATTTCAAAAAGTTCCCTTCTCCACAGACCTGATAAATGAACTATTCCTTGCTCTCTTAATTTGCTTATGGTATCATTCTTTATGTCTTACTCATTTGCCTGTTTTGACCTTATCTTGGCATATGGTATGAGATGTTGATCTATGCCTCATTTTTGACAAACTATTTTCCAGATTTCCCAGCAGTTTATGTAAAATTATAAATTCTTTCTTTTACCATAACTTGGAATCTTTTGGTTTATGAAACAACAGATTACTATAGGTATTTACTACTGTCTTTCCTATCTAACCTATTCCATTGATCCACCAATGTCAATACCAAATTGTTTTGATGGTTGCCACTTTATAGTATAGTTTTGGATCTGGCCACCATCCATTTCTTTTTTTCCCATTACTTCTCTTGATATTTTTTCTTCCACATGAATTTTGTCATAATATTTTAGCAGTATGGCACAGAATAAGTAACTTAATTAACTAAGCTTGTCATTTTATTTATATTTAATTAGCTCAATCTATTCATAAACAAGTGATAAATTTACAATTGTTTAAATCTGACTTGTATGGAAAGTATTTGGTAATTGTGTTTCTTTTGACTGGAGCCTCCAGCCAGAGTGAAGGTAGAATCTCGAATCTTCTTCTTCCCCTCCAAAAGTGTGGGATTGCTGGACTTGCGAATGCATGGGACATTGTCTCCTTGACCCAATCCAGACTACTTCCTTCCAGACTGCTCCTCCTTTTATCCTCACAGAGAATGGGCTTGTGGGTACTCCAGGGGCTTGTGGGAACTCCTTACTGACCAATGAGCAAGCTCCTTTAAAATATTCCTTCAAAGGTGTAAACTCCCTTAAAGATTTGAACTAAAGGTATGAACTCTGAGCTAGAGAATTGCCAAGTACCGATTTACCATCTAGTTAGAACCTAACAACTCCTCCTTTCTTTTGATTTAGAACATAGGGTAGTCATGACCTTAAAACAGGTATACATAAATCTATCAATATGGGAGATATTACACATAATTACATAAATTACATTAATATATAGTAACATAACACATACTAGAAGTGATGTAACAAATAACATGATCAAATAATCATAAATTGAGAATGTATACATGTCCATAAGTCCATTGTCCATTAGTTCATGTGTCAGAAATCCAATAATTCCTGCACGTTTTAAAGTCCTACAATAGTCTCATCTTGTGTTAGGAAATCCAGTGATTCCTGCAGGTTTTAAAGTTCTTTAACAGTCTCCTTATCGGCTATGCCCTTTCAGTGTCAGATGTTCCTTAGATTTTCTCCTTTGTTTTGAGATCTTTCTCTTTTTCTGTCTATCTCTGATGGACAAAGCGAATACGATTCATTGGCACCCACCTGTTTCCTTCTCCATCTGTTTTCTTCTGCCTGTTAAAATACAAGCAAACACTCTCTCCCAGGCAGTTAATCTATCTAATTTCCTTCTATTTACCATTTTCTAAATATCTTCTCATCATCTGGCAATTACATTGGAGCTGTTTGCACTGCACATTGCCCTGTTGGTTTAAAAGCCCTGTATTCTCCCCAAGTGTTATCCATTTCTGCAATCTGATTGCTTTTTGTCTGACTTATCAGGTAATCCCTTTCTGCCACTTGATTGCTTTTCTGCTTGTTGATCAAATCAAAGTCCTGACCTTCTAGAGGCTCTTTGGGTGTAACCTCAGTTGCCATCATGTCCCACCTATCTTTTGACTGGTATCTTGGAGCTGGACTCCGCCTCTCATTTCCCTGGATCAATCTACATTCAGAGGCCCAGTGGAACCCCTTGTGACATTTTGGACATGGAGTTTTAGGTCTTTTCTCAGCCTGTCTTCTCACTCTATCTCCATATCTACACTGAGCTCTTAGATGTTCAATTTTTCCACATTGAAAACATCAACGAGTTTCTCTAGAAGTCATTTGCCAGGAGGAACCCTGTCTTTCCATGTTCATCATAGTCTGGGTGTAAAAAGCATTTGCTCCTAATGTAGCACAGCGTCTTATGATCTCCTCTAAAGAAGAATCTCTTTATCTAATCCCCACATAATCCTCTTGCAAACCTCATTGGTTATGAGGGTTTATTTTATGTCCTGCAATGTTGTTAACATTGTTAATTGTTTTGAATAGTTTTTAATTGATCTTCCAGTATTCTTTAAATATACCATCACATCATCTGCAAAGAGTGATAGTTTTGCTTCTTCATTGCCTATTCTAATTCTTTCAAATTATTTTTCTTCCCTTATTATTAAATTGTTCTCCTAGTTGCTCTCCTACTAATTTCCACTGTCTATATCCAATTCTTTTTTCTTGGAAAACCAAGGAGATGTGTGCTCTATAATTTTTTAAAAATTCAGTGATCTCTTCCAAAATTATAATTAATCTTTGGCTTTTCATAACTTTGACAATGCTCTCTAAACATTTTCCTTGAATAGAAAGAGAAGGCTATTTTCTAAAAATTTGCCCCATTTCACTGAAATTTTACTTTAGCTCTTTAATGAAGTTTCCTTGTTACTCATGCTTATTTCTGAGTCAGAGGGACTTTTCCACTGAGATCTTATTCAGAGGCTTTTCCAAAGGAATCAGGATCTGGTCCCTGTTTGTCCATGAGGTCTGGGCTAGCTCCTCTAAAGAGCTCAGAATAAGTACTTGCCCCAGGTTGGGCATCAAATTGTTATGTTCTGATTGTCCCTCAATTATAATCCTTCTCTGGGAGGAGGTCTCTTTCCTGTAAATCTTTTTCTCTGTGAGCAGATTTCTTGGGAGGTTTTTGGAGCCTCCAGCCAGAGTGAAGGTAGAATCTCAAACCCTCTTCTTCCTCTCCAAAAGTGTGGGATTGCTGGACTTGTGAATCCATGAGACATCTTCTCCTTGACCCAATCCAGACTACTTCTTTTAAGACTGCTCCTCCTTATATCCTCCCAAAGAATTGGTTTGTGGGTACCTCAGGGGCTTGTGGGAACTCCTTACTGAACAATGAGCAAGATCCTTTAAAGTATTCCTTCAGACTCCCAAATATTTTGTTTTGTCTGCAGCTATTATAAGTGGAATTTCTCTTCCTACGTCTTGCTGTTAGGTTTTGTTAATAACATATAGAAGTTATAATGATTTATGAGGGTTTATTTTATGTCCTGCAATGTTGTTAACATTGATAATTGTTTCAAATAGTTTTTAATTGATCTTCCAGGATTCTTTAAATATACCATCACATCATCTGCAAAGAGTGATAGTTTTGCTTCTTCATTGCCTATTCTAATTCCTTCAATTTGTTTTTCTTTCCTTATTATTAAAATTAATGTTTCCAATTCAATATTGAGTAATAGTGCTTATTATGAGCATCTTATTTTGCTCCTGATCTTAATGGAAATACATATGGCTTATCACCATTACCAATAATTTTTGCTGATGCTTTTAAAAAATACTATTTACCACTTTATAGAAAGTTCCATTTATTCCTATACTCTCTTTTGTTTTTAATAGGAATGGATACTATATTTTGACAAAAGCTTTCTTCTGCAATTATTGAGATAATCAAGTGATTTTTGTTAGTTTTGTTATTGTTATGTTTTCCTAGTTTTCCTAATATTGAACAAGCCCTGCAATGCTATTTATCAATCAATTCCACTTGGTTACAAAGTATCATCCTGGTAATGAATTGATGTAATTTCTTTGTTAATATTTTATTTAATTTTTTTTTTTGCATCAAAATTCATTAGGGAAATTGGTCTATAATTTTCTTTGTCAGTTTTGGCTCTTCCTGACTAAGGTATCAGCATCATATTTGTATTATAAAAAGATTAGGTAGAACTTTTTTGACTACTTTTGAAAATAGTTTATATAATAGTGGAATTGATTGGATTAAAAATGTTTAGTAGAATTCACTTATAAATCCATCTGGTCCTAAAGATTTTTCCTTGGGGAGTTCACTGATGCATTGATCAATTGTTTTTTGTTTGTTTGTTTGTTTTTCCAAAATGGTTATATTTAAAACGCTTGAGAGTATAGGAATAAATGGACTATTCCTTAAAATAATAACGAGCATATATTTAAGACAGTCAGTAAGCATAATGTGTAATTGAGATAAACTGGAACCCTTCCCAGTAAGATCAGGAGTAAAACAAGGTTGCCCACTATCACCATTATTATTCAACATTGTATTAGAAATGCTAGCCTCAGCAATAAGAGTCGAGAAAGAGATTAAAGGAATAAGAGTAGGTAATGAGGAAATCAAACTGTCACTCTTTGCAGATGATATGATGGTATACTTAGAGAACCCCAGAGATTCTAATAAAACGTTATTAGAAATAATTCACAACTTTAGCAAAGTTGCTGGATACAAAATGAATCCACATAAATCCTCAGCATTTTTATACATGACCAACAAAATGCAACAGCAAGAGATACAAAGAGAAATTCCATTCAAAACAAATGTTGAGAGTATAAAATATTTGGGAATCATCTACCAAAGAAAAGTCAGGAATTATATGAGCAAAATTACAAAACACTTCCCACAAAAATAAAGTCAGATTTAAATAATTGGAAAGACATTCAGTGCTCGTGGATAGGCCAAGCAAATATAGTAAAGATGACAACACTCCCCAAACTAATCTATTTATTTAGTGCTATTCCAATCAAACTCCCAAGAAACTATTTTAATGACCTAGAAAAAATAACAACAAAATTCATATGGAAGAATAAAAGGTCAAGAATTTCAAGGGAATTAATGAAAAAAAAAGTCAGATGAAGGTGGCCTAGGTATACCTGATCTAAAGCTATATTATATAGCAGCAGTCACCAAAACCATTTGTTATTGGCTAAGAAATAGACTAGTCAATCAGTGGAACAGATTAGGTACACAGGACAAAATGGGCTATAACTATAGCAATCTAGTGTTTGACAAACCCAAAGATACCAACATTTGGGATAAAAATGCATTATTTGAAAAAAAAACTGTTGGGAAAACTGGAAATTAGTATGGCAGAAATTAGATATGGATTCACACTTAACACCATAGACCAAGATAAGATCAAAATGGGTCCATGATTTAGGCATAAAGAATGATACCATAAATAAATTAGAGGAACAGAGGATAGTCTACCTCTCAGACCTGTGGAGGAAGAAGGAATTTATGACCAGAGGAGAACTAGAGATCATTATTGATCACAAAATAGAAAATTTTGATTACATCAAACTAAAAATTTTCTGTACAAAAAAAAAAAAAATAAGGCAAACAAGATTAGAAGGGAAGTAACAAATTGGGAAAACATTTTTGTAGTTAAAAGTTCTGATAAAGGTCTCATTTCCAAAATATATAGAGAACTGACCCTAATTTATAAGAAATCAAACCATTCTCCAATTGATAAATGGTCAAAGGATATGAACAGACAATTCTCAGATGATGAAATTGAAACTATATCCACTTATATGAAAGAGTTTTCCAAATCACTACTGATCAGAGAAATGCAAATTAAGACAACTCTGAGATACCACTACACACCTGTCAGATTGGCTAAGATGACATGAACAAATAATGATGAATGCTGGAGCGGATGTGGGAAAACTGGGACACTAATGCATTGTTGGTGGAATTGTGAAAGAATCCAGCCATTCTGGAGAGCAATTTGGAACTATGCCCAAAAAGTTATCAAACTGTGCATACCCTTTGACCCAGCAGTGCTACTACTAGGATTATATCCCAAAGAAATACTAAAGAGAGGAAAGGGAGCTGTATGTGCCAAAATGTTTGTGGCAGCTCTTTTAGTCGTGGCTAGAAACTGGAAAACTAATGGATGCCCATCAGTTGGAGAATGGTTGGGTAAATTATGGTATATGAAGGTTATGGAATATTATTGCTCTGTAAGAAATGACTAGCAGGATGAATACAGAGAGGTTTGGAGAGACTTACATGAACTGATGCTGAGTGAAATGAGCAGAACCAGAAGATCACTATACACTTCAACAATAATACTGTATGAAGATATATTCTGATGGAAGTGGATATATTCAACATAAAGAAGATCCAACTTTACTTAACCTTCGGAATCCAATTCTTAATGTACAACAAGAAATTTGGATTTACACATATATACTGTATTTAGATTATATTGTAAGATATGTAAAATGTGTGGGATTGCCTGTCATCTAGGGAAGGGAATAGAGGGAGGGAGGGAAAAATTGGAAAAATGAATACAAGGGATAATGTTATAAAAAATTACTCATGCATATGTACTGTCAAATTTTTTATAATTATAAAATTAATATAAAAATAAATAAAATGGGTATATTTAAGTATTTTGGTTTTTTTTATGTTAACATGGAAAATTTAAAATTTTTGCAAGTATTTATTCATTTCACTTAAATTATCAGACAGTAGAGAAAATAGCTCCTAATTATTGCTTTAAATTTTTCTCTATTGGTGGCCAATTTGTCCTTTTAACTTGTCATGTGGTAATTTTTTCCTTTATTTTTTAAATTGAATTAACCAAAGATTTGTCCATTTTTTTGGAGGTGATTTCTACCCTCACCGCTTACAAAACCTTGAATTGTTTCTTTCTGGATATCTTCAGTGTTTTCTCCTTGATCTGATAATATATCTTGGGTCCAATAGATCTTGGCGTTTTCATTTTGGGATCTCTTTCAGTATTAGTAGATTCATTCAACGATTTTTTTATCCATTGGTTTTAAAATATCAGGGCAATTTTCCTTGATAATTTTTTGAAAGATTCTGTCCAAGCTCTTCTTTTGATCATGAGTTTCAGGTAGTCCAATGATGTTTAAATTAACTGTTCTAATTCTATTTTTCCATGTCAATTGTTTTTCCAATAAAGTATTTTGTATTTCTTCTTCTTTCTTTAAAAAAGAATATTTCACCTATTTTTAATCTATGCTGCATGTGTATTTAGTATTTAGTGCAATGTTTTATAGGGGACCCAATTCTGAATATGATCCACTTTATATCCTTCCCATATAATTGCGGGCATCTGTCATTTCTTTCTTTCTTTTTTTTTTTTTTTTAATGTGCAGTAAAGCTTATTTTGTGTTTATTCTGCATGCATTTACTTTGTATATTTTCTTATTTTTTTATTCATTTTTCCAAATTATCCCCTCCCTCCCTCCACTCCCTCCCCCCGATGGCAGGTAATCCCATACATTTTACATGTGTTATAATATAATCTAGATACAATATATGTGTGTAAATACCATTTTCTTGTTGCACATTAATTATTAGCTTCCGAAGGTATAAGTAACCTGGGTAGATAGACAGTAGTGCTAACAATTTACATTCGCTTCCCAGTGTTCCTTCTCTGGGTGTAGTTATTTCTGTCCATCATTGATCAACTGGAAGTGAGTTGGATCTTCTTTATGTTGAAGATTTCCACTTCCATCAGAATACATCCTCATACAGTATTGTTGTTGAAGTGTACAGTGATCTTCTGGTTCTGCTCATTTCACTCAGCAACAGTTGATTTAAGTCTCTCCAAGCCTCTCTGTATTCCTCCTGCTGGTCATTTCTTACAGAGCAATAATATTCCATAACCTTCATATACCACAATTTACCCAACCATTCTCCAATTGATGGACATCCATTCATCTTCCAGTTTCTAGCTTCAACAAAAAGAGCTGCCACAAACATTTTGGCACATACAGGTCCCTTTCCACTCTTTAGTATTTCTTTGGGATATAATCCCAATAACAGCAATGCTGGGTCAAAGGGTATGCACAGTTTGACAACTTTTTGGGCATAGTTCCAAATTGCTCTCCAGAATGGCTGGATTCTTTCACAACTCCACCAACAATGTATCAGTGTCCCAGTTTTCCCACATCCCCTCCAACATTCATCATTATTTGTTCCTGTTATCTTAGCCAATCCATCTGTCATTTCTTTATGCCATAGTTTCTTTATCTGTAAAATGGGAATAATAATACTTAACTAAAGGATTATTGTGAGGAATATGCTTTGGATAACTTAGGCAATAGAAATGTGAATTTTGCATTTCAAATTTCATAAAATTTAATAATATTAGAATTTGATGAGACCTAAAAATACCGGATGTAGAATATTGAACTGAGAAATTTTAGAATATAATATGGTAAAGCCAGAAGACTCTAAGACTCAAAATGTCAGAGTTTTATAATACCTTTGAAGAGATAATATTAACACATAGTATGTTATAACTGGAAGTATGTTTAAAAACATTAAGTTTAATCACATCTTTATACAGACCCAAGACCTACAGAAATGAAGTCACACATGAACAACTGCAGAGCCAGGATCAGAATTCAGGATCCTTGACTCCAAAGAAAATGGTTTTAGATTCTTTTTTTAAATAAATAAATAAATAATGAGACCCAGATGCTTAGTATTTCAAGCAGTGGAAAGATCAGAAGTCAGCAAAATTATATGCTGTATTGTCAAGGAAATGTTCTTAATATTATTTTTGTTAAAAGAGGCTCTTTACCACTGAGAATTTTAAATGTTTTTATAATAAACCCCTAAAATCAAGGGCAACAATATATTTGCAATAGAATGTACATTAGCATATTTTGATAGTTTTTGATCATTTTTGCATATTATTAAAATGAAACATTTGGTAAAAATTAAACATTATATGCAAATTAGTGCAACAAACCTACTTTTAGAATAATAATTCATTATCTTCCCTCTAATATATGTGAGTGGCTTCCCTTTTTTCTATACACCGTAGTGATTAAGTCAGGATATTGAAAGTTTACTGAAGAAGTATAATAGAGAAGTCTGCTCTTCTTTTTGCATTTATTTGCATAAATCCCAGAATCCCACCTGTCGAAAAATGTAAGCTATTAATAGGTGATCAGACTGTCACTTGATGTTCATTTATAACATTGTTACTGGAACCTAATGAATATTTGGGACAGAATTTCAAAATCATTGCGATTTGGATAATTTCATTGCCAGGAAAATAAAAATGTTCTATGTGTCAAACCAACAACAATCACAAAGTTAGATGAATATCTACCTTAGCAGATTTTCTCTTATGCCTCTTTCCCCTACTTTTCTTTTATAAAAAGAGCTAGAGAATTAGATTATGTCAGAGCTCCAAGGTAACTTCATCCAATTCCAGACTTTGAAATATCATGGCCAAAAAGGATATCATGGCTAATTTAAATGAACTGTCTCATTACAGAGGAAGACATTGAGATCCTAAGAAATAAAGTAGCCTAGCTAGGGTCTTATGTGAGGACTCTAACCCAAACTCCAGAGTTCTACCATGGGTCTCTTTCACTTAATTACCTGCACAGTTTTGTTGCTATTGTTATTATTGCAATTAATAATATTTTATTTTATTTTCCGCAATTATATGTAAATATCGTTTTCACATTCATTTTTGTAAAATTTTGAGTTCCAAAAATTTTCCCTTTCATCCCCTCCCTCACCAAAACACCAAGCAATGTATGCATGCAATCCATCTGAATGTATGGTTGTACATTTATGTTAAACATGTTGCCATATTAGACAAATTGTGAAAAAAATCAAAACAAAAAGGAAAAGTCTGTAAATGAAAAAAATACAAAAATACAAATTTTTAAAACTGGAAATAACATGCTTTAATCTTCATTTGGACTCCATAGTTCTTTCTGTGCATGTGGATAGTCTTTTCTATAACAACTTCATTGACATTGACTTGGATGACTATTTCTGAGAAGAGCTAAATATATCATATATACACAATATTGATGTTACTGAGTGCAATGTTCTCCTCTTTCTGCTACTTCACTCAGTATACATTCATAGAAATCTTCCCATGTTTTTTCTGAAATCCACAGGCTCATTTCTTATAAAACAGTGGTATTACATTACATCAGTATAGCACAGCTTGTTTAACCATTCCTCAATTTATTAGTATCTCTTTGATTTCTATGTCTTTGCCATCACAGAAAGGAGCTACTATAAACATTTTGTGTATGTGTGTCCTTTCCCTTCTTTTTAATTTCTTTGGGATATAGATTTAGTAATACTATTATTGGATCAAAGAGTATGCAATTTTTAGCCCTTTGAGTATAGCCTTTCAGAATGATAGGATTAGTTCACAAATTCATTAACAATGCATTAGTTATGTACCATTTTCTTAGAGCATATTGGGTAGCCATAGATTTAGAGTTAGAAGGGATCATAGAGGCTTTTCAGTTACAGGCTCAGGGACTTCTAGATCTAGAGCTAGAAGGGACCTAGGAGACAATTTAATCCAACATTTTTCCTTTATAAATGAAGAAACTAAATCCCACAAGTTTAAAAGTGTTACTCAAAGTGATAGAGGTAAAATGTCACAGAGCTTGGATTTATATTCAAGGGCTATGGATTGACATATAACACTTTCTACTACATTGTGGCTGCAGATGTGCACTATGTTCTGGGATTGTGCATCTTCCTTCCCTTTCTAGACTTTTCATGGTGTTTTCATCAATGCATCTGTGTATTTATATGTGTTAATGTCTTTTTCTTCATTTCCATGGACAAGGCTGAGAAATGACAACACAAAAAATATATTGGTAAGAGACACTTATTTTTGAAATTCCATTATATTACTAGGCTTTATAGGTCCAAGTAAATATTATGCTCTAAAGTAGTCCTTTGAGATTTATCCCAAAGATTTTATTCAGTTAGATTCCAAGAATATTCATGCAGCACTTACTCTATGTAAGGAATTGTGCTAGACACAAATACAAGATAAAGACAAAAATAAAGTAGCACCTGCCTTCATATAGGTTGCATTCTGCTGTAAGGATAGAATGCATACATAGATAAGTAAATATGAAGCTTTATTAGGTGAGAGAAAGGTTCATTTAGGAAGCTAGGGATTCTAATAGGAAAAGTAAAAAAAAAAAAAGCAATGGATTTTAACCACAGAAATTGCTGGTACACAAACAATAATGGAGGAGGAGTTATGTCTACTTTAAGGATCTGTCATTCAGTCAGTTTGATTGGAATATAGAGTGAAAGAAGTACAGGAATATAATATGGCTAATGAGGTATGTAGAAGCCACATAGTAAAGAGTTTTCTATATATATAAAGATATATGTATATGTAAAGATACATGAGTAAGTGAATAAGTTAGCCAAATTGATTTCTTCAGAATATTAGTTGAGTAGAAGATGGATTAGACAAAAGAGAAAATGGAGGCAGAGAGAATATTTGAAAGGTATTAGTCCAGAGGAGGTATGATGAGGGCCTGGAAGGCTGGGACTATGATGGAAGAAGAGAAAGAAATGCTTGTGAGAAAAAAATTTATCATCAGTAAGATATCAAATTATCTGTGTGTATGTGCCTAGAAATGTATATATCCAGACCCCATTACTCTCCTGCATAGATGTCATAATATTTTCTTTCATTTCTCACCAGCTGCACCTCTTTGCAATGGACGCCATCATAACCCCAGGAAATCTTACTATTAGGAAACTCATTATTCTGTGACATTGTGTAAACCTGGATAGTCACAACTCAAAACTACCACCACTACCCTCTGACTGGAAGGTTAAAAAGCAGAATAAAGAATTCTGAAAGCACCTATTTAAAGAGCCAAACAAATCCATATTTCTAATAAAATATACTCCTTTGGACTCTACCCCATCATGTTCCCACATCCATGGGTAACTGTTTTTTTTTTTTTTTTTTTTTTTTTTTTTTTTTTTTTTTTTTTTTTTTTTTTACCACTCCTATCCCCTTTCAGTTTCCTTTTGTGTACTTATTATTGGATTTTAAACATTTTAAACTCCTTGAGGACACAGGGACTGTTTTTGTTTTGTGTGTGTGTGTATGTGTGTGTGTGTGTATGTGTGTGTCCTTAATGCTTATTATAGTGTCTAGAACATTAGGGACTTCATGTTTACTGACTATTGACTAGGTATCCCATTAACATTTCCAAATCAGTTCTTCCCCTCTCAAAAAACTTCTCTTCCCCACAAAGCCAACATCTCTATAAACGTTTCTTATCTTGCTGAGGACATTACTCTGTTTACAACTTAGGTGAGCATCTTGATTCTTAACTCTCCCCCCATCCATATAATAAAACAATAACCAAGTTCTTTCCTCCCCAATATCTCTCAGTCTCCTTCTCTCTACACACACACTATTTTTATGTAGGGGCTCTTTACCTTTCATCTTAATGATTTAAAAAATCTCCTGATTGTTTTCCTCCTGTCTCTTCTTTCTCTAATCCATCCCTTACAGAGCTGCCAAAATGATTGTCCTAAAAGCACAAATAGAACCATGTCTCTTTCCTAGTTGAGAAGCTTAAGTAACTCCCTATTTTTGCTAGTATCAAATACATTTCCTCTGTAATTTAAAGATATTAATACTCTCTCACTTATTTTCCTCAAGACTGATTTTATATTATATCCTTTCATATACTTAGCTTTCTAGAAAACAGGATTTTCCTTTCCCTAAATATGGAATTCTATTCCCATTTCAAATTTTAACTCCCCTCTTTGAAGAGACAGAGGAGGGAAAGAGTTATTCTAGACGTGAGGAATATTTCTGTATAGGTACATGGAAATGGAAATAGTAGATCCCTTTCCCAGTCTTAGATCTGAAGCCTCTGTTTACCTTCTGGAAATTACTCTTTATATTCTTTTATATGTAGCACCTCCAATACTTCTGGATTACTCATGACAATTCATCTAGACATTTTACATCTTATAAATATTATTTTATGGGTCTGCACTCTTAAAATGATTGCTCTTAAATTCATATTCCCAAAGTACTAGGTTAAAACAATACAATTCATTCTAAATGATTTTTATAAGAGAAATGCAAATCTAAACAATTCTGAGATACCATCTTACATGTATCAGGAAAATGTTAGATTTTGAAAGGAATGTAGGAAAATTGGGATATTAATGCATTGTTTTTGTTTTGTTTTGTTTTGTTTTGTTTTTTGCTGATTCTTTTTTTTAAATTTTGCTTTTTATAATTTTTATAATTATAACATTTTCTTTGACAGTACATATGCATAGGTAAATATTTTTTTTACAACATTATCCCTTGTACTCCTTTCTGTTCTGAGTTTTTCCCCTCCTTCCCTCCACCCCCTCCCCTAGGTGGCAGGTATTCCCATATATATTAAATATCTTATAGTATATCCTAAGTACAATATATATGTGCAGAACCGAATTTTGTTTTTGTTGTTGTTGTTGTTGTTGCAAATGAAGGATTGTATTCACAAGGTAAAAATAATCTGGGAAGAAAAACAAAACAAAACAAAACAAAACAGTGCTCACAGTTTACACTCATTTCCCAGTGTTCCTTTTCTGGATGTAGCTGATTCGGTCTATCATTGATCAATTGGAATTGGATTAGCTCTTCTCTATGTTGAAGATATCCACTTCCATCAGAATACATCCTCATACAGTATCATTGTTGAAGTGTATAATGATCCCCTAGTTCTGCTCATTTCATTCAGCATCAGTTGATGTAAGTCTCTCCAAGCCTCTCTGTATTCCTCCTGTTGGTCATTTCTTACAGAACAATAATATTCCATAACATTCATATACCATAATTTACCCAACCATTCTCTAATTGATGGACATCCATTCATTTTCCAACTTCTAGACACTATGAAAAGGGTTGCCCCAAACATTTTGGCACATACAGGTCTCTTTCCCTTCTTTAGTATTTCCTTGGGATATAAGCCCAGTAGTAGCACTGCTGGGTCAAAGGGTATGCACAGTTTGATAACTTTTTGGGCATAATTCCAGATTGCTCTCCAGAATGGTTGGATTCTTTCACAACTCCACCAACAATGCATCAGTGTCCCAGTTTTCCCACATCCCCTCCAACATTCATCATTATTTGTTCATGTCATCTTAGCCAATCTGACAGGTGTGTAATGATATCTCAGAGTTGTCTTAATTTGCATTTCTCTGATCAATAGTAATTTGTAACACTTTCATATGAGTGGAAATAGTTTTAATTTCGTCATCTGAAAATTGTCTGTTCATATCCTTTGACCATTTATCAATTGGAGAATGGCTTGATTTCTTATAAATTAAAGTCAATTCTCTGTATATTTTGGAGATGAGGCCTTTATCACAACTTTTAACTGTAAAAATGTTTTCCCAATTTGTTACTTCCCTTCTAATCTTGTTTGCATTAGTTTTGTTTGTGCAGAAACTTTTTAATTTGGTGTAATCAAAATTTTCTATTTTGTGATCAATAATGGTCTCTAGTTCTCCCTTGGACACAAACTCCTTCCTCCTCCACAAGTCTGAGAGGTAAACCATCCCATGTTCCTCCAATTTATTTATGATTTTGTTCTTTATGCCTAAATCTTGGACCCATTTTGATCTTATCTTAGTATGTAGTGTTAAATGTGGGTCCATGCCTAGTTTCTGCCATACTAATTTCCAGTTCTCCCAGCAGTTTTTGTCAAATAATGAATTCTTATCCCAAAATTTGGGATCTTTGGGTTTGTCAAACACTAGAGCACTATTTTTATTCACTATTTTGCCCTGTGAACCTAACCCATGCCACTAATCAACTAGTCTATTTCTTAGCCAATACCAAATGGTTTGGGGGACTGTTGTTTTATAATATAGTTCTAGATCAGGTACAGCTAGACCACCTTCATTTAATTTTTTTTTCATTACTTCCCTTGAAATTCTCGACCTTTTGTTGTTCCATATGAATTCTGTTGTTATTTTTTCTAGGTCATTAAAATAGTTTCTTGGGAGTCTGATTGGTATAGCACTAAATAAATAGATTAGTTTAGGGAGTATTGTCATCTTAATTATATTCGCTCAGCCTATCCAAGAACACTCAATGTCTTTCCAATTATTTAAATCTGACTTTATTTTTGTGGCAAGTGTTCTGTAATTTTTCTCATATAATTCCTGACTTTTCTTTGGTAGATATATTCCCAAAAATTTTATACTATCGACCGTTATTTTGAATGGAATTTCTCTTTGTATCTCTTGCTGTTGGATTGTGTTGGTAATGTATAAAAATGCTGAGGATTTACGTGGATTTATTTTGTATCTTGCAACTTTGCTAAAATTCTGAATTATTTCTAATAGCTTTTTAGCAGAGTCTTTGGGGGTTCTCTAAGTATACCATCATGTCATCTGCAAAGAGTGATAGTTTGATTTCCTCATTTCCTACTCTAATTCCTTGAATCTCTTTCTTGGCTCTTATCGCCGAATCTAGAGTTTCTAGTACTATATTGAATAGTAATGGTGATAGTGGGCAACCTTGTTTCACTCCTGATCTTACAGGGAAAGGTTCTAGTTTATCGCCATTACATATGATGTTTACTAAAAGTTTTAAATATATGCTTGCTATTATTTTAAGGAATAGTCCATTTATTCCTATACTCTCAAGCATTTTTAGTAGGAATGGATGTTGGATTTTATCAAATGCTTTTTCTGCATCTATTGAGATGATCATATGGTTTTTATTAATTTGATTATTAATATGGTCAATTATACTAATAGTTTTCCTAATATTAAACCAGCCCTGCATTC
Organism: Sminthopsis crassicaudata; assembly: GCF_048593235.1. NCBI lineage: Eukaryota > Metazoa > Chordata > Mammalia > Dasyuromorphia > Dasyuridae > Sminthopsis > Sminthopsis crassicaudata. The sequence goes on along the minus strand of NC_133618.1, from coordinate 460,306,332 downwards.
CTGGTATAAATCCCACTTGGTCATAGTGTATTATCCTGGGGATGATTTTCTGAAGTCTTTTTGCTAATATCTTATTTAAAATTTTAGCTCAATATTCATTAAGGAGATTGGTCTATAATTTTCTTTCTCAGTTTTCAATCTAGCTGGTTTAGGTATCATTACCATGTCTGTGTCATAAAAGGGATTTGGTAGGACTGCTTCAATCCCTATTTTTTCAAATAGTTTATGTAGAATTGGAGATAGTTGTTCTTTAAATGTTTGGTAGGATTCACATGTAAATACAAATGGTCCTGGGGATTTTTTCTTAGGAAGTTGGTTAATAGCTTGTTCTATTTCTTTTTCTGAGATGGGACTATTTAGACTACTTACTTCTTCCTCTGTTAATCTGGGCAAGCTATATTTTTGAAGGTATTCTTCTATTTCATTTAAGTTAAAGAATTTATTGGCATAAAGTTGAGCAAAGTAGCACCTGACTATTGTTATAATTTCCTCTTTATTAGTGTTGAGTTCTCCCTTTTCATTTTCAAGATTAACAATTTGCTTTTTCTCTTTCCTTTTTTTAATCAGGTTTACTAAGGGTTTGTCTATTTTGTTGGTTTTTTCATAGAACCAACTCTTAGTTTTATTAATTAATTCGATAGTTTTTTTTTTACTTTCAATTTTATTAATCTCACCTTTTATTTTTTGAATTTCAAGTTTTGTGTTTGTCTGGGGGTTTTTAATTTGTTCCTTTTCTAACAATTTTAGTTGTGGGCCCAATTCATTGGCCCTCTCTTTCTCTATTTTATGCAACTAGGCCTGTAGAGACATAAAACTTCCCCTTCTTACTGCTTTGGTGTTAGGAATCCTAAGTGAGAACTCAGGTTGTCTGGACAGTGACAAGGTGAGAATTCAGGTTTTCTGGACAATTACAAGGTGAGAACTCAGGTTGACTTGATAGAAGGAGCAAGCTCATTGGCTGAAGTGGTTCTTCCCAGTAGCCCTTGCATTATCCCATGCCCATTCTCTGGGAGGATAAAAGAGACAGCATTGGGCCCAGAGAGCAGATCGGCCTGGAGAAGGATAAGAGCTGGAGGAGATTCAGAGCCAGGATTCAAGAAGAAGACTCTGCATTGCATCAGGCTTGATGGGGCTCTCTGCAGGAAGGGAAGTCACTTCTCTGGACAAGAGTTAAGAGCAACTGCCTGGAGACAACGGTTCGTTACAGGAAGAAGAATCTGTCAGAGAGATTTGAGTAGAAGACACAGCAGATCTCTTCCCAGAGAGTGATCCGGCAGCTTCTAGAGACGACAGCTCGCTACAATTGGCGTCCACACGTGGGGCCAGGACTTTTGCTTATCCTGACAAGAGGAGCTAGACCAGACCTAGACAATTTGGCGCCCGAACAGGGACAGACACGGTCCTGATTCCAGTGGAAAAGCTTCTGATCTAGATCTCAGTCTCTCTGACCCAGAACCGTGAGTAACGAGGAAACTTTGTTAAAGATTAAGTGAGTGTGCTAATAGATAAATAAGGAACTTGTTAAGGGCTAAACCAGCAATCTCTTATAGTGAAATGGGGCAAACACCTTCTGTTCAAGGAAAATGTTTAGAGAGCATCATCAAGGTTATGAAAAGCCAAGGATTGATTATAATTTTAGAGGAGATTACTGAACTTTTAAGAACTGTGAAGGTCATATGTCCTTCTTTTTCTCTGGAAGAAGAATTGGATCCAGATGAGTGGAAATTAGTAGGAGAGCAATTAGGTGAACAGTACAATTACCTTTGTGACATTTTGCCCTTTGGTTCCAGACCAAACTCAGTTTCCAAAGATACAATTCATACCTACAATTTAATCTAAATGGCTTTAAAAAATGTTATTCTAAAGGAAGAGATGAAGGAGCAAAATGGGGAAGAGTCAACTAAACTACTTGAAAAGGATGAATCAGATAACAATGAAGTTAAGTACAATTCTGAGCAACAGCAACAGGAGCACCTCCCATCTCCTCCCTCAATTAACCCTTCATGGGTGGAGCAAGAAGGAGGAGAGGAAGAGGCAGAAACACAAACAGAATTGCCTGTGAAGCAGCCTAAGCCTATGACAAGATTAGAAAAAGCATTGGTTAAAGCTAAGAGAGAAGGACAGGATATAAGTGATTTTATACATGCATATCCTGTGCTTGAAGATATTGACTCTGTAGGCCATAAAAGGAGAAAATATGCACCTTTAGATTTGAATAAAATTAAAGATTTGAAAAAAGGTTGTACCTTTTATGGGGCTACATCAGCTTATGTTAAAATGTTACTAGATGGTTTGTCTTATGAAGTCCTAACCCCGAATGATTGGAAATCCATAGCAAGGACATGTCTGGAACCTGGAGAAAATTTATTATGGCTTGCGGAATTTCATGAATTATGTAAAATTCAAGTCAGATGCAATTTGGAAATAGGAGTTAACATACAATTCACTTTTGAGCACTTAGCTGGTGAAGGTCAGTATGGAGAGAATTCGGAACAGATTAATTATACCATGACAATATATGAACAAATTGCTAAGGCTGCAATAAAAGCTTGGGGTGTCCTTCCTGGACAGAAAGATCGTGGAGAGGCTTTCACTAAAATACAGCAAGGTCCCAATGAACCTTTTGCAGATTTTGTGGGACGTTTGCAAACTGCTGTCAAAAGAACTATTGGAGAAAATGCAGCTACAGAAATAATGACCAGACATCTGGCTAAGGAGAATGCCAATGAGATTTGCAAAAGAATTATATGGGGATTAGACAAAGATGCTCCTTTAGAGGAGATCATAAGACGCTGTGCTACAGTGGGAACAAATGCTTTTTACACCCGGACAATGATGAATGTGGAAAGGCAGGGTCCCTCCTGGCAAGGGACTTCTAGAGAAACTCGGCGATGTTTTCAATGTGGAAAAATTGGACATCTAAGAGCTCAGTGTAGGTATGGAGATACAGTGAGAAGACAGGGTGAAAGAAGACCTAAAACCCCATGTCCAAAATGCAACAGAGGACTCCATTGGGCATCAGAGTGTAGAATAATTCAGGGAAATGGGATGAGGGGCCCAGGTCCAGGGCCCCAGGCAAAAAAGACTTGGGGCATGATGGCAGCTGATGTTACACCCAAAGAACCTTTAGAAGGCCAGGACTCTGATTTAATCAACCAGCAGAAAAGCAATCACATGGCAGAAAGGGATTACCTGATAAGTGAGCCAAAAGGCAATCAGATTGTAAAAATGGATTACACTTGGGGAGAATACAGGCCTTTTAAACCAACAGGGCTGTGTCCAGTGCAAACAACTCCAATGTAATTGCCAGATGATGAGAAGAGATTTAGAAAGTGGTAAATAGAATGTAATTAGATAGGTTAACTGCCTGGGAGAGAGGGTTTGCTTGTATTTCTTCAGCAGGAGAAGGAATCAGATGGGTGCCAACGAGTCGTATTCGCCTTGTCCATCAGAGAGAGACAGAAAAAGAGAAAGACCTCAAAATAAAGGAGAAGATCTAAGAAACATCTTACACCGAAAGAGCATGGCTAATAAAAAGACTGTTAAAGAACTTTAAAACCAGCAGGAATCATTGGACTTCCTCACACAAGATGAGACTAATGGACAATGGACTTATGGACATTTATAAATTTTCAATTTATGATTATTTGATTGTTATATACGTCTAGCATGTGTAATGTTAATATGTTACTATGTGCTTATGTAATTTATGTAATTATCTGTAATACTTCCCATATTGATGGATTTATGTTTCAAGGTCATTTATGTAATTATCTGTAATACTTCCCATGTTGATGGATTTATGTTTCAAGGTCATGACTGTCCTATGTTCTAAATCAAAAGAAAGGGGGAGATGTTAGGATTACTAAGTGAGAACTCAGGTTGTCTGGACAGTGACAAGGTGAGAATTCAGGTTTTCTGGACAATTACAAGGTGAGAACTCAGGTTGACTTGATGGAAGGAGCAGGCTCATTGGCTGAAGTGGTTCTTCCCAGAAGCCCTTGCATTATCCCATGCCCATTCTCTGGGAGGATAAAAGAGACAGCATTGGGCCCAGAGAGCAGATCGGCCTGGAGAAGGATAAGAGCTGGAGGAGATTCAGAGCCAGGATTCAAGAAGAAGACTCTGCATTGCATCAGGCTTGACGGGGCTCTCTGCAGGAAGGGAAGTCACTTCTCTGGACAAGAGTTAAGAGCAACTGCCTGGAGACAACGGTTCGTTACAGGAAGAAGAATCTGTCAGAGAGATTTGAGTAGAAGACACAGCAGATCTCTTCCCAGAGAGTGATCCGGCAGATTCTAGAGACGACAGCTCGCTACAATTGGCGTCCACACGTGGGGCCAGGACTTTTGCTTATCCTGACAAGAGGAGCTAGACCAGACCTAGACACTTTGGCTGTATCCCACACATTTTGGTATGATGTTTCATTATTGTCATTTTCTTGGGTGAAGTTATTAATTTTGTCTATGATTTGCTGTTTTACCCAATCATTCTTTAGTATAAGATTATTTAGTTTCCAACTATTTTTGGTCTAATATTGGCTTTTTATTAAATGTAATTTTGATTGCATTGTGGTCTGAAAAGGATGCATTTACTATTTCTGCCTTACTGCATTTGATTTTGAGGTTTTTATGCCCTAGTATATGATCAATTTTTGTATAGGTTCCATGAACTGCTGAGAAGTAAGTATACTCCTTTCTGTCTCCATTTAGCTTTCGCCAAAGATCTATCATATCAAACTTTTCTAGTATTCTATTTACCTCTTTGACTTCTTTCTTATTTATTTTGTGGTTTGATTTATCTAATTCTGAGAGTGCAAGGTTGAAATCTCCCACTATTATAGTTTTGCTGTCTATTTCTTCTTGCAGCTCTCTTAATTTCTCTTTTAAGAATTTAGATGCTGCACCACTTGGTGCATATATGTTTAATATTGATACTGCTTCATTGTTGATGCTACCATTTAGCAGGATATAATGCCCTTTCTTATCTCTTTTAATTAGATCAATTTTTTGTTTTTTCTTGATGCGAGATGTAGATGGCTACCTCTGCTTTTTTGGCTTTGCCTGAAGCATAGTAGATTCTGCTCACCCCTTTATTTTTAGTTTGAATGTATCAGCCTGTTTCAGATGTGTTTCCTGTAAACAACATATAGTAGGATTCTGACTTTTAATCCAGTCTGCTAACTGCTTCTTCTTTAGGAGGCAGTTTGCCCCATTCACATTTATGGTTAGAATGACTAATTCTATATTGCTTGCCATCCTATTAACCCCTGCTTATGCTTTTCCCCTTTCCTTCCCTCTTACCCCCCTACCCAGTATTAAACTTGTGAATACCACTTTCTTTTCACAGCCCTCCCTTTTTAGTATCTCTCCCCCACTTTAAAGTTCCTCCCCTGATTTTACCCCTTTTCCTCACAATTTCTGTATTTCCTTCCCCTTAGCTTACTCCTTCCCTCTCACTTTTCAATGAAGTGGAAGAAGTTTCACCATGAATCAAATATGTCTGTTGATACACACTATGTTCATCTCCCTCCTTTCTTTCTCTCAGATATAATAGGTTACCTTTGCCTCTTCATGAGATGTAGTACCAACATTTTACACTTTTTTATGATATAATTTCCTTTCCACCTCCAGTTTCTAGGACAAATTATACATATGTTCTTTATATATTTTTATGGCAGAATTATAGTTCTCAAGATTTCTTTTTACCTTTTTAGAAATCTCTTGAGTTCTGTATTTGAAGATCAAACATTTTATATAGGTCTGGTTTTTTTCATCAAGAATAGATGGAATTCATTTATTTCGTTAAATGTCCATCTTCTTCCCTGGAAAATGATGCTCAATTTTACTGGGTAAGTTATCCTTGGCTGCATACCAAGTTCCTTAGCCTTTCGGAATATCATGTTCCAGGCCCTTCGTTCTTTTAATGTGGACGATGCTAGATCCTGGGTTATCCTTATTGTGCCTCCTCCATATCTGAATTGATTTTTTTCTAGCAGCTTCCAATATTTTTTCCTTTGTCTGATGGTTCTTGAACTTGGCCACTATATTTCTTGGCATTTTGATTTTAGGGTCCCTTTCAATAGGTGATCAATGAATTTTTTCAATGTCTATTTTACCCTCTGTTTCCAAAACATCTGGGCAGTTCTCTGATAATTTCCTCAAAAATAGTGTCCAAGCTCTTTTTTTCCTCACATTTTTCAGGGAGTCCGATTATTCTCAAATTGTCTCTCCTGGATCTGTTTTCCAGGTCTATTGTCTTTCCAATAAGGTACTTGACATTCTTTTCAATTGTTTCATTTTTCTGGTTTTGCTTGACTACCTCTTGGTTTCTCCTTGAGTCATTCATTTCTACTTGTTCGAGTCTAATTTTCAATGATGTGTTTTCTTCACTCACTTTTTTTATATCTCTTTTTAATTGTCCAATTGAGTTTTTATCTTCCATGGAATTTTTTTTCCATTTTAACCATTTTATTTTTTAGAGAGCTGATTTCTTTATCCAGCTCACTAATCCTGTTTTCCTTGGAGTTGTTTACCTTTTCCAATTCACTAATTTTGTTTCTTAATGATTTGATTTCTTTATCTACTCTGTCTTTAAATGTGTGGAATGACTTCTCCAGGCTCTCTTGCCAAGCTTCCCTTTCCTTTTCCCATTTCTCTTCCAGCTCTCTTGTGAGAGCCTTGTTGATTTCCTCTATGAGATTCTTTTGTATTGAGGAGCAGCTCATATCCCACTTAGGGGATTCCTCTGGGTACAGTCTGTTTTTAGTCTCCTCAGTATTTGAAGTCTGCTCTCTCTCCATACAGAAGCTGTCAATGGTTAGAGCCCTTTTGAATTTTTTGTTCATTTTGTCAGAGTAGGATTCGAAGAAAACAAATTGACAAGAGAAACAATTGGTCTGTTTTGGGGGGCATGGGGATGCATGGTATTAATAGGCTTCCTCTATAGACTGGGGGGGGGGGAGGGCAGCAGAGAGCCATTAACAGGACAGTGATGGCTGCACTAAGTCTTCTCTCTGAGGCTCTGAGAATGAGCTGAGTCACTCTGGGTGGGGTTGGGGGTGGCCAGTTCTGAGAGAAGCTGGCTTTCTGGGGTTTTATTCTTCACCTCTGCTGTTTACACCCTCACTGCTGCTCCTGGCTTGCTGCCAAGACAGAATATCCACAGTGGGGTAAAAGTCTTTTTGCTGAAATGGCAGAGATCGTACCCCTCCCCCCTCAGGTCTGCAGTGTGAGCTGCCTGTCTTGCTCTGGCTGCCTGTCCTCAGTCTGTGCCCAGTCTGTTCAACTCTCCCCTGAGCAAACACAGACCTTCTCTGGCGAATTTCAAGAATGTCTTCTGTGGGTGATTATTTGTGGTTTTCTTTTCCGGTCCAACATTAACTCTGAGGCTTGTTATGAAGTATGTCCTGAGAGAAAATGGAGCTCAAGCAGCTGTCTGCCTCCATGACACCATCTTACATTAATGCATTGTTGACAAATTTGTGAACTGATTCAACTGTTCTGGAGAGCAATTTGGAACTATACCTAAAAGACTATAAAATTGTATATACTCTTTGATCCATTAATACCACTGATAGTTCTACATCTCAAAGATATCCCAAAAAGGGGGAAAGGAAATATAAGTATAATAATTTTGTACATATATGTACAAAAATATTTATAGTAGCTCTTTTTGAAGTGGGTCAGAATTGGAAAATCATAGGGAAGTCCATCAATTAAGAAACTTCTAATCAAACTATGGGATATAAATATAATGGAATATTATTATTATTATTATTATTATTACTATAATGTTGTACTACTTATTATTATAAAAATGATGAGTAGGAAGATTTCAGAAAAAAAAAAAAACCTTGAAAGATTTACATTAACTGATGCATAATGAAATACACAATAATAGCAATATTCAACAAACTGTGAATAATATCGCTATTCTCAGCAATACAATTTTCCAGACAATCCCAAAGGATTAATGATGAAGCATATTATCTTTCTCCAGAGCAAGAACTGCTATGGATTGAGTACAATCTGAAGCATGTTATTTTTCACTTTCAGAATTTTTTTCTTTTATTTGACTCTTCTTGTACAAAATGACTAATGTGGAAATTTTTTACATAATTGCAAATGTATAATCTATATCTGCTTAACATCTCAGGAAAGGGTAAGGAAAGAAAGAGAGAGAATTTGGGATTCAAAACTTTAAATAAAACTATTTAAAAACCAGGGGAAATATATAGCTCATAAGCCTCTGCAAGTGTATTTACTTTAAATAATAAACTAAAAAAAATAATAATTAATTCAAAGTACAGGCATTTCTGAGAATGGATTCCAAGGAACAATAGTTAATTGAAGTAGACATAAACCTGGGATACAATCTATCATAATGACACAGAATATAAGGGAGAGAAATGGACACATGTATAAAGATCTTTAGTAGGGAGATATACATGTTAAAAACACACAGACATGGTGATAGTAATGTAGGATTCTTGCTTTTTCTCTTCTTATGGTGACTTCACATTCAGCGCTCCCCCATGGAGACACAAATGACTTTGCTGGGCATTTTCTGCAGTTGAGACCTTTTGACCTGATTATCTCCACAACTCAGTTCAAAATGCTGTCTTGATGTAAATACATCTTCCAGTCTCCTTCCTTGAATGACAGGGCCTCTTTCTTAATGTCTGTGTTATTTTTCTCTGGGTTAATATGTCTGCTGCAAAATAGCATAGCTAACCATAGGATAGAGGAGAGAGAAATATCTTTTACTTTTTATCCTATACCTCAAGGGATGCAACATGATTCACTTTCAAAAGTTGAGTTCTTCTTCCATAGCTGATTCTCTTTTCTACTCCCAGAGACCATACTCCTCATAGTCATTTCTTGCTTCAACTGTTTCTTACAAAATATGTATTACATCAGGGAGGGGCACTAGCACTAATTCCCTCAAGCTTGCTCTGAAACTATTTCACACTTTGTAAACAGATAACAAAGACTGCTTTGAAACTCATTTTGCCCCTCACATTTTGTAATTTTATAAATTGATCTGAGAAGAAATACGTATATCTTAGTTAACTCTCCTTCCCCAACACACACTAAATATGTATGTTTTTATTTATTCATCTGTGTGCATGCTGTTTCACCCCAGTACACTATAAACTCCTTAAGGGCAGGAAAACTTTTTGTTCTCCTTTTATTTTTATTTTTGTTTTTGTTTTGGGTAGCTAAGTGGCATAGTGGATAGAGCATTAGGCCTGAAGTCAGGAAGAATTCAAATTCAACCTCATATATTTGTAAGCTATATGATCCTTGGCAAAGTTGTTTAACCTCAATTTGCCTGAGTTTTTCCATCTGTAAAATGAGGCTAACAAAAACCTTCCTTTTTTTTTTTTTTTTTTTTTTTTTTTTTAAGCATCAAATGAGATAATGTCTTTAAAGTGCTTAGTCTAGTACCTGGCATGAAGTAAGTTCTAGATAGATTTTAGATAATATTGTTTATTATTATTTTTTATTTTGTATCCTAAACACCCAGTACTGTGCTTAGTATATAGTAGTACTTAATAAATATTTATTGAATTTCGTGGAATGTAGAAGAGGAAAAAGTAAAGGATAACTTGAAATTAATCATGGATAAGGAAAAAGGTAATATAATTAATGGAAATGAGAAATTTTGGAATAGGGAGGGATTTCAGAAGAAGAAAATAAAATATTTTGAACAAATTCAGTTTGAGATTAAGATTGGATATCTAAGAAAAATGACCATCATGCAGAGGGAAATATGGTACTGGAATTCAGAAGAGAGATAAAGACTAGATATATAGATCTTAGAATCATATGCATAGTGATGATAATTGAACTCATTGGATTTTTCTTTGGAAAATGTACTTAGAGACAATTTATGAAGCACATGAAGAAATCAGTCTCATTCACTCATAACTTACATTCATTTTTAGTTACAATTTACTTTTGACTTAAGTCTCAATATACTCCAAATCTTGACCATCTACCTATTTCAACAGACCTATTTCTAATTCAATTCATTCTTAATTCACTCATCAAGGCAGGAGATTTGCATTACTTCTTGATCCCCATTTCCACTGCCAGGCTCTTTTTTGGTATCCAACATTAATAACTTTTTCTCCTTTGAAATACGATCAATTAATATCTACTATTCAAACTTTTAGTAACTGTCATCTACAAAATTCTAGGATATCTCCCACTTTTCTCAAGAAATTCAGGGGCTAGCTCATACTCTTTCAGATCCAACTCCTATTTTCAACTAAGGATTCTTAAATACATATACTAATATTCACACAATTATCCTTACATCTCTTCTCCTTTACTTGCCTATTTGCCATGAGAGATGGTCATCTTCTTGCTCTTGCCATCACTCACAAATTTTCCACTTCCATATTCCTGAATTCTGAAATTCCTTATCTGATCACAGTTATAATTCCATTCCTTCCTTTGCACTGTAACTTTTAGCCTGGTTATTCATCTTCACTATAACCTCCAAACCCTCAACTTCTTCATTCTTTCCCAGGTAATCATTCTTGCATTGGCAATACATTCCTTCCTTCTCTATTATGACTCATTAGTGAACCAATTCAATTCTATGGTGTATATTTTCTTTTAAATCATTTGCCCTTATCCTATTGCTTATCTCGCTTTGCCAAACCTCCATGTCACATTATTCCTACCATCTGCTCCTACTCAAGTGCTCCTGAATGAAACTAGAGAAAATTGCAACATTATGCTGCCTGGATCTTCCACAAATTTATGTTATGTAATCTCACCTGGATTTTCACTGCAGCAAGACAATCCTTTTATAACTTCCTAATCAATTCCCTATCTTATTCACCATAGCAATTCTTTCAAACATTTTCATTCCTCTTCAACCTTCCCATAGTTCCATTTTTCCCTCCCTATCAGCTGAGAATCTTGCTAACACTTTACTGAATAAATTGAGGCCATTCACTAGAAGCTTCTCTTCCTTTCTCCTATCAACTCACCACTCTCTCTGTCTTCTTCCCTATATCACCTAATGAGGTTACTATTCTCCTTGCTAAGACAAATCCCTCTACAGGTGCAAGCAATTCCATTACATCCAGACAAGCAGACTGGCCCCTCTATCATCCTCATTCTCTTATCTCTAATCTCCTCTAGTCTAATGGATGATTTTTTATGGCCTATCAACAGGCCCTTATCTCTCTCATCTTCCAAAAACCTTTACTTGATCCATCCATCCCCTCTGGCTATCATCCTATATCTCTTCTCCCTTATAAAGCTAAATCACTTGAGAAGGCTGCCCATAATAGATGCTTCCTTCTACACTCATCTCATTGTAGCTCCTTCTTCTCTTTGACTTTCTCTGTAGATTTCATTTGTTTGTTAAGGTTTTTGTGACATTACTATCTCTTAGTTCTCTTCTTCTTTGCTGTATCTTCATCTGAGTCAAGCCCATGATCCATTGGTGTACCAGAGGACTCTATCCAGGGCATTTATTCCCTTTTTCCTTTTCCTCTTGTATATGATTTCATTTATTTGTCTCATCAGAACTGAAGAGATAAGTTATCAATTTTCTGAAGATGATGATCAAATCTAATTATCCAGCCCCAATTTCTCTGCTGACCTCAACTGTCTACTAGATATCTTGACCTATATGTCTCATAGACATCTTAAGTTTCACATATCCAAAACTGAACTCATAATCCCTCAATTTTTTTTAAAACTTCCTCTTACTGATAAGCTATCACAATCTTTCAAGGTTTATAATCTAGGTATCATCATCAGCTCCTCACTCTCTCTCATTTTCCCATATCTAATTCAAGGCCTGTTGATCATGTCTTCATAACATCTCCTAATATGCCCCTTTTTGTGCTCTGACACTGACATAACCCTTGTGTAAGTACTTATCACCTCCCCACCTGGGCTATTGCAATAACCTTTGATTAAACTGGCTGCTATAAGTCTCTGTCCACTCCAGTCCATCTGCCACTCAGCTCTTAGTGATCTGGCTTAAAATTTAGATTTGATTATATCATACACAACCCTCCTTTTCCTGTAACATAGATTTGCATATGTCATTATTCAAAAAGCCCCATCCTATCTGTTTGGGACTAAAAGTCTTTCAGAACTTGCCCATTTATTTATTTATAATTTTCTGATAACATAAACAGAACCCTCTTTTACATTTACCCTATGATGCACTGACCTCCCCACATAACAAACCCCATCTTTCAATTCCAAGGTTTTGCATTAGCTATCTTACATGCCTGGAATTCTCTTTTTTCCTTATCTCCCTCTCTTGACTGTCCTGATTTTCTTCAAATCCAAACAAAAATCCTATGTTCTACAGATTTTTTTCATGATGCTCCTTAATTTTAATGTCTTCCTATTGATTATAATTTATCCTATGCTTAGTTTTTTTTTTTTTTTTTTAATCTTGCTTTCCCCATTAGACTGTAGGCTTTTGAGACAAGGTACTGTTTCTTGTCTTTCTTTGTTTCTGCAGAGTTTAACACAGTTCCTGTTATAGAGCAAATGCTTAACATATGATGATTATATGTTATACTTATATTTTGTTTGTTTCCAAAAGCCAAACTGTTCCAGAAAAGACCATCATTTTAGAGTATTTCAAAATATTGATGAACTTGTCAATAGAGGGTAATCACTCCACTATTACAAATCTCAAACCCACTTCTTGTCTTTGTCAATGGTTTATTATGTTGCAGTGACTCAAACTTCATCACCTAATGTTTAGTTTTTCAATAGTTAGACTCTCCAATCTTAAGTAGAGTAGTCCTTCAAAAATTGACTCAGATGAATCTCTCAATAGGAGTTTATATGGTGCTTTTCCAGATGCCACAGCATAAATTTGACTACTGTATGCTCACATCTACATTATAATGGGATATGTGTACAGCTTGTTATTGGAGACCTGTGGAGGTTATTCAAAAGAAGTCAGTCAGACTATAAAGGTCATTTCCAAAGAAGAATCAGAAAGGGGTTTTAGCAGTCTCATAGAGAAAATACCTTGCCTCATCTAGGACCTTGTTAAAGAATGCAAAACCTATTTGAATAAGTTCAGGTCTCTTTGTCAAACAGTCACAGTACTTTATAGTCACACTTCCTACATATCCTTGCATTCTCAAATAGAAAAATAGAAAAATAGAAATCCATGTGCAGAGAGCTAGAAACAGAAACAAACAGAAATAGAGACAGACACCAACCTCCTCTTGCATATGCTAGCTCCTAGGCATCCACAACACAGAAGTAAACCCAGATGTGGATAGGTCTACAATCCCTCATCTGGAATGTCATTCTTTCCCTCCTTGCTGGTGCTTGTTAGTTGAGGAATTGCATCATAGCTCTCTATAAATAACAGCCTCAATATAGTGACACCCCACACAAGAGCTCCCTTCAGCCCACCCTGATAAATATAGACGTTGGATCAGCTCCAGGGGGGAGGGGACAAGTGGTTCCCAACTCAAAGAAAATGGTTATGATTTCCATTTGCAGCATGAATATGTTCAGTGGATGTTTCCTTCCAGAAAGACACCAAAATAGCAATTAGCACAAGGCTAATGTTGTAGCTTTTCCCATGCCTCCCCCCCCTCCTTAACATTCTTCCCATCTGGTTTCAAATGTGGATTCCATCTTGTTGAAACATGTATGTCAAATTCCCTCTCTCCCCACACCTGCTTTGTTTGCCTGCTTGAACCTCTGCCTCTGCACTCTCCTCTGTCCCCATCTCTATCTCTATTGCTACCTATCTATCATCTATTTCTGTCTGTCTCTGTCTGACTCTTATGTCTGTCTCTCTGTTGGACCATCTTGCTCCCTTCCCTCCTTTTTTTCTCCCCCTTCCCTTTCTCCTCATCTATGCTAAAATACTATGTAGAACAAAAATCATAGGATTATAGAGCAATGCTTTTACAGCTGTAGGGTTCTTTACATGCAATTAAATCCAATCTGTTCATTTTACAGAGGAGAAAACTGAGGCTCAAAAAGGAAAAGGTATTTGTCCAAAGCCACATAACTATATTCAGAGAAAATACAGATACAGATTTGTGTCTAATATTATTTATCATGAGGGAGAGAGGGAGGGAAAAAAAGGAGAAAAAAGATATTTATGTGATAACTTTAATGTATCTAAAAGGAGTAACAAGTTATACATAATAGATTTGCAATTTCATGTGCAATAATCTTTTTAAAAAATTATGCTATGTTATGGAACTACTTGTTTTATTCCATAATTTGAAAAAGAAGAGAAAACAATGTTTCAAATTCTACTTTTCAAATTTATTACTTATGTGTCCTTGGGCAAGTTAGTTTATCTTCTTTCTTTGTTCCTAAAAGGGGTTAAATAATGCATGTCATGTATCAATAAAAGTGTGATTTTAAGGTGTAAAAGAAATAAGCTCCTTAAGTACATGGACTTTGACTTTTTTTTTTCCCTGTTTGTATTCCCATCATGGAACTTGGTGCTTGGCACAGAATAAAATTATTTAATAAGGGTTTGTTGAATTGTATTGAAAGTTCTTTTTAAACTGAAAAATGACATATAAACATAATCAATCAGAATTAGAGAATTTAAGAGATGGATGGCATTTAGTTGGAAAGCAATGGAGCCCAACTTTTACCTGAATGTGCATTTCCTCTACAACATCTCCAGAATTGGTCATTAAGATTCTGTTTGAAGACCTCTAGTGACAGGGAATACACTCCCTACAGAGACAATCCATACCTGTTACAGACAACTCTCTTTGTAGAGAAAATTTTACTGACACCAAGTACAATCTACTTCTTTTTTTCTGATAAGCATTATTCCTAGTTCTGCCCTCAGAGACCAAGCAGAATAAGCCTAATCCCTCCTCCAAAGGACAGTTCTTCAAATACTTGAAAACAGTTCCCTAGGTCCCTCCTCTCCATACACAACCATCAGGTAAAACATTCCTGTCTTCTTTAATAAATCCCTTTATGGTATGATTTCAGTCTTCTAAACATCCTCATAGCATTCTTCTAGACCTGTTTCATATTGCCACTGTAATTTCTAAAATATAGTCCAAGACCTGTACATCATATTCTGGATGTAATCTGACCGAGGAAGAGGAGAATAAGCCTATCCCTCCTCTTACTTCAGACTCTCTGACTCTTGATGACTCTTAATAACGATCCTAATAATAATGGTTATGCAATAGAAGTAGATTGGTACATGAGGAAAGTGGGAGGGGGTAGTATAAGTTCTTAAAGCAGTTCCATATGTTCTCCCACCTAGTTTTCTTCGCATGGAAAATGACTATGTGGGAACTTGAAATTAGCCATATGCGATTGAGTAGTTTGTACTTTGTGAAGAAGAAACTTCTTATTGGTTGTAGAACTGGAGAAACTGGTGATTCAGTGGTTGGTGAGCTATATCTTAGGGGGTATGCAAGGAGTGTCTGGCACTTTCTTTTAAGGTTACTACTTTGAATTGTTTCCTCAAATCTGGGCTGGGAAAGAACTGCCCTCTCTTCCATTTGTCTATTGATATGCTATGATAACATGGTCACCTCTATCTCCCTTTGTATTTGTCTTCTTGATTAGGTTGGCAAGCAGTAAGTTTTCATGGATTGTACCTGGGTGGTGACCTTGTGAAAATGGTCAACCCATGTCAGTGGGAAAAGTCTTATCTTTGGAACCCTAAGATCTCATTTAGATTCCAAATATTGCCTTTGTCTTTGTGACCTTGGAGTTAACATGTGAGCTTTCTAAACTAGAGTTTCTTCATCTGCAATATTAGATATAATACATTTTGTTTTATCAATCTATGTTCTTTTGAGGACTGAATGAGATTAAAAAAGTAAAGTGTTTTGCAATAACAAAATGTTATATTTAATTGAGTGTAATCAATGAACCAACTTTTCTTAAGCATCCACTATGTATCAGCTATTCTCTTAGATGCTGGGCAAACAAATAGGAATGTTTCAAAGATATTACATGGGTAAATAAATAGATGAGTAAATAAAGAGTACAAACAAAAAAATGTAAAGTTACTTCAAGATGACAATATAATCT